>NC_086207.1:1266498-1271498 GCF_035770615.1 Melospiza melodia melodia
AATCCTAGCCCAGGGCCTAAGCCTAACATTAACCATAGGAAGGTAAATCAGCTGGGTATTAGGGTTCTTACTAAGGAAAAAGCTGTGAAAGCTGCCATGTTGTGCCACTTTTGCACTCTCCTTTGGATGCCTTTCACAGCTCCAGTGTGCCTGGAGGTCTGGGCTTCCTGATTTTAAATATCCTAGCACGAGGTCTACCTAACTCTGACCCGACGACGTGAAAGGCAAATCAGCCAGGAATTAGGGATGTCCCCAAGGAAAAATCTGTGGAGGCAGGCATGTTGTGGTACTTTTGTGCACTTCTTGGGTAGTCCTTGGCAGCTGCTGTGTTCTTGGAACTCAGGGCTTTCTGGTTAAAAGAACACTAACCCTAGGCGTAACTCAAACCTCAACACAGGGAAGGAAAATCAGCCTATGGTTCAGGATGGTCTCATGGAAATAGCACCAGAGGGAGCCAAGTTGTGTCACTTTTGCGCTCCCCTTGGGCTGCCTTGAACAGCTGCAGTGTGCCTGGAGCTAAGGGCTTCCTAGTTTTAAAAATCCTAGCCCAGGGCCTAAGCCTGACAGTAACCCTAGGAAGGTAAATCAGCTGGGTATTACGGTTCTTCATAAGGAAAAAGCCGCGAAAGCAGCCATGCTGTGGCACTTCTGCGCTCCTTTTGAAATGCCTTTAGCAGCTGCCGTAAGCCTGGAACTCAGGGCTTCCTGGTTAAAAAAATACTAGCCCTAGGCTGAACCCTGGCCCTAACCCTAGGCAGATAAATCAGCCTAGGTATAGGGATGGTGCCAAGGAAAAAGCTGTGAAAGCAGACATGTTGTGGCACTTTTGCACTCTCTTTTGGATGCCTTTCACAGCTCCAGTGTGCCTGGAGGTCTGGGCTTCCTGATTTTGAAAATCCTAGCACAAGGCCTACCTCACCCCAACCCGACGACGTGAAAGGCAAATCAGCCAGGAATTAGGGATGTCCCCAAGGAAATAGCTGTGGAGGCAGGCATGTTGTGGTACTTTTGTGCACTTCTTGGGTAGTCCTTCACAGTTGCTATGTTCTTGGAACTCAGGGCTTTCTGGTTCAAAGAACACTAACCTAGGCGTAACTCAAACCTCAACGCTAGGAATGAAAATCAGCCTATGGTTTGGGATGGACTCATAAGAAGAGCAGCAGAGGCAGCCAAGTTGTGTCACTTTTGCGCTCCCATAGGGATGCCTTGAACAGCTGTAGTGTGCATGGAGCTAAGGGCTTCCTAGTTTTAAAAATCCTAGCCCAGGGCCTAAGCCTAACATTAACCCTAGGAAGGTAAATCAGCCGGGTATTAGGGTTCTTTTTAAGGAAAAAGCCGTGAAAACAGCCGTGTTGTGGCACTTCTGCGCTCCCTTTGGGATGTCTTTGGCAGCTGCAGTAAGCCTGGAACTCAGGCCTTCCTGGTTCAAAATATCCTAGCCCTAGGCTGAACCCTAACCCTAATCCTAACCCTAACCCTAACCCTAACCCTAACCCTAACCCCTAACCCTAACCCTAACCCTAACCCTAACCCTAACCCTAACCCAAACCCTAACCCTAACCCTAACCCTAACCCAAACCCTATCCCTAACCCTAACCCTAACCCTAACCCTAACCCTAACCCTAACCCTAACCCTAAGCCTAACCCTAACCCTAACCCTAACCCTAACCCTAACCCTAACCCTAACCCTAACCCAAACCCTAACCCTAACCCTAACCCTAACCCTAACCCTAACCCTAACCCTAACCCTAACCCAAACCCTAACCCTAACCCTAACCCTAACCCTAACCCAAACGCTAACCCTAACCCCTAACCCTAACCCTAACCCTAGGAATGTAAATCAGCCTGGTGTTAGGCTTCTTGCCAAGGAAAAAGCCGTGAAAGCAGACATGTTGTGGCACTTTTGAACTCTCTTTTGGATGCCTTTCACAGCTCCAGTGTGCCTGGAGGTCTGGGCTTCCTGACTTTGAAAATCCTAGCACAAGGCCTACCTAACCCCAAGCCGAAGACGTGAAAGGCAAATCAGCCAGGAATTAGGGATGTTCCCAACGAAATAGCTGTGGAGGCAGGCATGTTGTGGTACTTTTGTGCACTTCTTGGGTAGTCCTTGGCAGCTGCTGTGTGCTTGGGACTCAGGATTTTCTGGTTCAAAGAACCTTAACCCTAGGCGTAATTCAAACCTCAACGCTAGGAAGGAAAATCAGCCTATGTTTCGGGATGGACTCATGAGAAGAGCAGCAGAGGCAGCCAAGTTGTGTCACTTTTGCGGCCCTCTTGGGATGCCTTGAACAGTTGCAGTGTGCCTGGAGCTAAGGGCTTCCTAGTTTTAAAAATCCTAGCCCAGGGCCTAAGCCTAACATTAACCATAGGAAGGTAAATCAGCCGGGTATTAGGGTTCTTACTAAGGAAAAAGCTGTGAAAGCTGCCATGTTGTGCCACTTTTGCACTCTCCTTTGGATGCCTTTCACAGCTCCAGTGTGCCTGGAGGTCTGGGCTTCCTGATTTTAAATATCCTAGCACGAGGTCTACCTAACTCTGACCCGACGACGTGAAAGGCAAATCAGCCAGGAATTAGGGATGTCCCCAAGGAAAAATCTGTGGAGGCAGGCATGTTGTGGTACTTTTGTGCACTTCTTGGGTAGTCCTTGGCAGCTGCTGTGTTCTTGGAACTCAGGGCTTTCTGGTTAAAAGAACACTAACCCTAGGCGTAACTCAAACCTCAACGCAGGGAAGGAAAATCAGCCTATGGTTCAGGATGATCTCATGGAAATAGCACCAGAGGGAGCCAAGTTGTGTCACTTTTGCGCTCCCCTTGGGCTGCCTTGAACAGCTGCAGTGTGCCTGGAGCTAAGGGCTTCCTAGTTTTAAAAATCCTAGCCCAGGGCCTAAGCCTGACAGTAACCCTAGGAAGGTAAATCAGCTGGGTATTACGGTTCTTCATAAGGAAAAAGCCGCGAAAGCAGCCATGCTGTGGCACTTCTGCGCTCTTTTTGAAATGCCTTTAGCAGCTGCCGTAAGCCTGGAACTCAGGGCTTCCTGGTTAAAAAAATACTAGCCCTAGGCTGAACCCTGGCCCTAACCCTAGGCAGATAAATCAGCCTAGGTATAGGGATGGTGCCAAGGAAAAAGCTGTGAAAGCAGACATGTTGTGGCACTTTTGCACTCTCTTTTGGATGCCTTTCACAGCTCCAGTGTGCCTGGAGGTCTGGGCTTCCTGATTTTGAAAATCCTAGCACAAGGCCTACCTCACCCCAACCCGACGACGTGAAAGGCAAATCAGCCAGGAATTAGGGATGTCCCCAAGGAAATAGCTGTGGAGGCAGGCATGTTGTGGTACTTTTGTGCACTTCTTGGGTAGTCCTTCACAGTTGCTATGTTCTTGGAACTCAGGGCTTTCTGGTTCAAAGAACACTAACCTAGGCGTAACTCAAACCTCAACGCTAGGAATGAAAATCAGCCTATGGTTTGGGATGGACTCATAAGAAGAGCAGCAGAGGCAGCCAAGTTGTGTCACTTTTGCGCTCCCATAGGGATGCCTTGAACAGCTGTAGTGTGCCTGGAGCTAAGGGCTTCCTAGTTTTAAAAATCCTAGCCCAGGGCCTAAGCCTAACATTAACCCTAGGAAGGTAAATCAGCCGGGTATTAGGGTTCTTTTTAAGGAAAAAGCCGTGAAAACAGCCGTGTTGTGGCACTTCTGCGCTCCCTTTGGGATGCCTTTGGCAGCTGCAGTAAGCCTGGAACTCAGGCCTTCCTGGTTCAAAATATCCTAGCCCTAGGCTGAACCCTAACCCTAACCCTAACCCTAACCTAACCCTAACCCTAACCCTAAACCTAACCCTAACCCTAACCCTAACCCTAACCCTAACCCTAACCCTAACCCTAACCCTAAGCCTAACCCTAACCCTAACCCTAACCCTAACCCTAACCCTAACCCTAACCCTAACCCTAACCCTAACCCTAACCCTAACCCTAAGCCTAACCCTAACCCTAACCCTAACCCTAACCCAAACCCTAACCCTAACCCTAACCCTAACCCTAACCCTAACCCAAACCCTAACCCTAACCCCTAACCCTAACCCTAACCCTAACCCTAACCCTAGGAATGTAAATCAGCCTGGTGTTAGGCTTCTTGCCAAGGAAAAAGCCGTGAAAGCAGACATGTTGTGGCACTTTTGAACTCTCTTTTGGATGCCTTTCACAGCTCCAGTGTGCCTGGAGGTCTGGGCTTCCTGACTTTGAAAATCCTAGCACAAGGCCTACCTAACCCCAACCCGAAGACGTGAAAGGGCAAATCAGCCCGGAATTAGGGATGTTCCCAACGAAATAGCTGTGGAGGCAGGCATGTTGTGGTACTTTTGTGCACTTCTTGGGTAGTCCTTGGCAGCTGCTGTGTGCTTGGGACTCAGGATTTTCTGGTTCAAAGAACCTTAACCCTAGGCGTAATTCAAACCTCAACGCTAGGAAGGAAAATCAGCCTATGTTTCGGGATGGACTCATGAGAAGAGCAGCAGAGGCAGCCAAGTTGTGTCACTTTTGCGGCCCTCTTGGGATGCCTTGAACAGTTGCAGTGTGCCTGAGCTAAGGGCTTCCTAGTTTAAAAATCCTAGCCCAGGGCCTAAGCCTAACATTAACCATAGGAAGGTAAATCAGCCGGGTATTAGGGTTCTTACTAAGGAAAAAGCTGTGAAAGCTGCCATGTTGTGCCACTTTTGCACTCTCCTTTGGATGCCTTTCACAGCTCCAGTGTGCCTGGAGGTCTGGGCTTCCTGATTTTAAATATCCTAGCACGAGGTCTACCTAACTCTGACCCGACGACGTGAAAGGCAAATCAGCCAGGAATTAGGGATGTCCCCAAGGAAAAATCTGTGGAGGCAGGCATGTTGTGGTACTTTTGTGCACTTCTTGGGTAGTCCTTGGCAGCTGCTGTGTTCTTGGAACTCAGGGCTTTCTGGTTAAAAGAACACTAACCCTAGGCGTAAACTCAAACCTCAACGCAGGGA
>NC_086207.1:1293998-1301498 GCF_035770615.1 Melospiza melodia melodia
ATGTTCCCAACGAAATAGCTGTGGAGGCAGGCATGTTGTGGTACTTTTGTGCACTTCTTGGGTAGTCCTTGGCAGCTGCTGTGTGCTTGGGACTCAGGATTTTCTGGTTCAAAGAACCTTAACCCTAGGCGTAATTCAAACCTCAACGCTAGGAAGGAAAATCAGCCTATGTTTCGGGATGGACTCATGAGAAGAGCAGCAGAGGCAGCCAAGTTGTGTCACTTTTGCGGCCCTCTTGGGATGCCTTGAACAGTTGCAGTGTGCCTGGAGCTAAGGGCTTCCTAGTTTTAAAAATCCTAGCCCAGGGCCTAAGCCTAACATTAACCATAGGAAGGTAAATCAGCCGGGTATTAGGGTTCTTACTAAGGAAAAAGCTGTGAAAGCTGCCATGTTGTGCCACTTTTGCACTCTCCTTTGGATGCCTTTCACAGCTCCAGTGTGCCTGGAGGTCTGGGCTTCCTGATTTTAAATATCCTAGCACGAGGTCTACCTAACTCTGACCCGACGACGTGAAAGGCAAATCAGCCAGGAATTAGGGATGTCCCCAAGGAAAAATCTGTGGAGGCAGGCATGTTGTGGTACTTTTGTGCACTTCTTGGCTAGTCCTTGGCAGCTGCTGTGTTCTTGGAACTCAGGGCTTTCTGGTTAAAAGAACACTAACCCTAGGCGTAACTCAAACCTCAACACAGGGAAGGAAAATCAGCCTATGGTTCAGGATGGTCTCATGGAAATAGCACCAGAGGGAGCCAAGTTGTGTCACTTTTGCGCTCCCCTTGGGCTGCCTTGAACAGCTGCAGTGTGCCTGGAGCTAAGGGCTTCCTAGTTTTAAAAATCCTAGCCCAGGGCCTAAGCCTGACAGTAACCCTAGGAAGGTAAATCAGCTGGGTATTACGGTTCTTCATAAGGAAAAAGCCGCGAAAGCAGCCATGCTGTGGCACTTCTGCGCTCCTTTTGAAATGCCTTTAGCAGCTGCCGTAAGCCTGGAACTCAGGGCTTCCTGGTTAAAAAAATACTAGCCCTAGGCTGAACCCTGGCCCTAACCCTAGGCAGATAAATCAGCCTAGGTATAGGGATGGTGCCAAGGAAAAAGCTGTGAAAGCAGACATGTTGTGGCACTTTTGCACTCTCTTTTGGATGCCTTTCACAGCTCCAGTGTGCCTGGAGGTCTGGGCTTCCTGATTTTGAAAATCCTAGCACAAGGCCTACCTCACCCCAACCCGACGACGTGAAAGGCAAATCAGCCAGGAATTAGGGATGTCCCCAAGGAAATAGCTGTGGAGGCAGGCATGTTGTGGTACTTTTGTGCACTTCTTGGGTAGTCCTTCACAGTTGCTATGTTCTTGGAACTCAGGGCTTTCTGGTTCAAAGAACACTAACCTAGGCGTAACTCAAACCTCAACGCTAGGAATGAAAATCAGCCTATGGTTTGGGATGGACTCATAAGAAGAGCAGCAGAGGCAGCCAAGTTGTGTCACTTTTGCGCTCCCATAGGGATGCCTTGAACAGCTGTAGTGTGCCTGGAGCTAAGGGCTTCCTAGTTTTAAAAATCCTAGCCCAGGGCCTAAGCCTAACATTAACCCTAGGAAGGTAAATCAGCCGGGTATTAGGGTTCTTTTTAAGGAAAAAGCCGTGAAAACAGCCGTGTTGTGGCACTTCTGCGCTCCCTTTGGGATGTCTTTGGCAGCTGCAGTAAGCCTGGAACTCAGGCCTTCCTGGTTCAAAATATCCTAGCCCTAGGCTGAACCCTAACCCTAATCCTAACCCTAACCCTAACCCTAACCCTAACCCCTAACCCTAACCCTAACCCTAACCCTAACCCTAACCCTAACCCTAACCCTAACCCTAACCCTAACCCTAACCCAAACCCTATCCCTAACCCTAACCCTAACCCTAACCCTAACCCTAACCCTAACCCTAACCCTAACCCTAACCCTAAGCCTAACCCTAACCCTAACCCTAACCCTAACCCTAACCCTAACCCTAACCCTAACCCTAACCCTAACCCAAACCCTAACCCTAACCCTAACCCTAACCCTAACCCAAACGCTAACCCTAACCCCTAACCCTAACCCTAACCCTAACCCTAATCCTAGGAATGTAAATCAGCCTGGTGTTAGCCTTCTTGCCAAGGAAAAAGCCGTGAAAGCAGACATGTTGTGGCACTTTTGAACTCTCTTTTGGATGCCTTTCACAGCTCCAGTGTGCCTGGAGGTCTGGGCTTCCTGACTTTGAAAATCCTAGCACAAGGCCTACCTAACCCCAAGCCGAAGACGTGAAAGGCAAATCAGCCAGGAATTAGGGATGTTCCCAACGAAATAGCTGTGGAGGCAGGCATGTTGTGGTACTTTTGTGCACTTCTTGGGTAGTCCTTGGCAGCTGCTGTGTGCTTGGGACTCAGGATTTTCTGGTTCAAAGAACCTTAACCCTAGGCGTAATTCAAACCTCAACGCTAGGAAGGAAAATCAGCCTATGTTTCGGGATGGACTCATGAGAAGAGCAGCAGAGGCAGCCAAGTTGTGTCACTTTTGCGGCCCTCTTGGGATGCCTTGAACAGTTGCAGTGTGCCTGGAGCTAAGGGCTTCCTAGTTTTAAAAATCCTAGCCCAGGGCCTAAGCCTAACATTAACCATAGGAAGGTAAATCAGCCGGGTATTAGGGTTCTTACTAAGGAAAAAGCTGTGAAAGCTGCCATGTTGTGCCACTTTTGCACTCTCCTTTGGATGCCTTTCACAGCTCCAGTGTGCCTGGAGGTCTGGGCTTCCTGATTTTAAATATCCTAGCACGAGGTCTACCTAACTCTGACCCGACGACGTGAAAGGCAAATCAGCCAGGAATTAGGGATGTCCCCAAGGAAAAATCTGTGGAGGCAGGCATGTTGTGGTACTTTTGTGCACTTCTTGGGTAGTCCTTGGCAGCTGCTGTGTTCTTGGAACTCAGGGCTTTCTGGTTAAAAGAACACTAACCCTAGGCGTAACTCAAACCTCAACGCAGGGAAGGAAAATCAGCCTATGGTTCAGGATGATCTCATGGAAATAGCACCAGAGGGAGCCAAGTTGTGTCACTTTTGCGCTCCCCTTGGGCTGCCTTGAACAGCTGCAGTGTGCCTGGAGCTAAGGGCTTCCTAGTTTTAAAAATCCTAGCCCAGGGCCTAAGCCTGACAGTAACCCTAGGAAGGTAAATCAGCTGGGTATTACGGTTCTTCATAAGGAAAAAGCCGCGAAAGCAGCCATGCTGTGGCACTTCTGCGCTCTTTTTGAAATGCCTTTAGCAGCTGCCGTAAGCCTGGAACTCAGGGCTTCCTGGTTAAAAAAATACTAGCCCTAGGCTGAACCCTGGCCCTAACCCTAGGCAGATAAATCAGCCTAGGTATAGGGATGGTGCCAAGGAAAAAGCTGTGAAAGCAGACATGTTGTGGCACTTTTGCACTCTCTTTTGGATGCCTTTCACAGCTCCAGTGTGCCTGGAGGTCTGGGCTTCCTGATTTTGAAAATCCTAGCACAAGGCCTACCTCACCCCAACCCGACGACGTGAAAGGCAAATCAGCCAGGAATTAGGGATGTCCCCAAGGAAATAGCTGTGGAGGCAGGCATGTTGTGGTACTTTTGTGCACTTCTTGGGTAGTCCTTCACAGTTGCTATGTTCTTGGAACTCAGGGCTTTCTGGTTCAAAGAACACTAACCTAGGCGTAACTCAAACCTCAACGCTAGGAATGAAAATCAGCCTATGGTTTGGGATGGACTCATAAGAAGAGCAGCAGAGGCAGCCAAGTTGTGTCACTTTTGCGCTCCCATAGGGATGCCTTGAACAGCTGTAGTGTGCCTGGAGCTAAGGGCTTCCTAGTTTTAAAAATCCTAGCCCAGGGCCTAAGCCTAACATTAACCCTAGGAAGGTAAATCAGCCGGGTATTAGGGTTCTTTTTAAGGAAAAAGCCGTGAAAACAGCCGTGTTGTGGCACTTCTGTGCTCCCTTTGGGATGCCTTTGGCAGCTGCAGTAAGTCTGGAACTCAGGCCTTCCTGGTTCAAAATATCCTAGCCCTAGGCTGAACCCTAACCCTAACCCTAACCCTAACCCTAACCCTAACCCTAACCCTAAACCTAACCCTAACCCTAACCCTAACCCTAACCCTAACCCTAACCCTAACCCTAACCCTAAGCCTAACCCTAACCCCTAACCCTAACCCTAACCCTAACCCTAACCCTAACCCTAACCCAAACCCTAACCCTAACCCTAACCCTAACCCTAACCCTAACCCTAACCCTAAGCCTAACCCTAACCCTAACCCTAACCCTAACCCTAACCCAAACCCTAACCCTAACCCTAACCCTAACCCTAACCCTAACCCAAACCCTAACCCTAACCCCTAACCCTAACCCTAACCCTAACCCTAACCCTAGGAATGTAAATCAGCCTGGTGTTAGGCTTCTTGCCAAGGAAAAAGCCGTGAAAGCAGACATGTTGTGGCACTTTTGAACTCTCTTTTGGATGCCTTTCACAGCTCCAGTGTGCCTGGAGGTCTGGGCTTCCTGACTTTGAAAATCCTAGCACAAGGCCTACCTAACCCCAACCCGAAGACGTGAAAGGCAAATCAGCCAGGAATTAGGGATGTTCCCAACGAAATAGCTGTGGAGGCAGGCATGTTGTGGTACTTTTGTGCACTTCTTGGGTAGTCCTTGGCAGCTGCTGTGTGCTTGGGACTCAGGATTTTCTAGTTCAAAGAACCTTAACCCTAGGCGTAATTCAAACCTCAACGCTAGGAAGGAAAATCAGCCTATGTTTCGGGATGGACTCATGAGAAGAGCAGCAGAGGCAGCCAAGTTGTGTCACTTTTGCGGCCCTCTTGGGATGCCTTGAACAGTTGCAGTGTGCCTGGAGCTAAGGGCTTCCTAGTTTTAAAAATCCTAGCCCAGGGCCTAAGCCTAACATTAACCATAGGAAGGTAAATCAGCCGGGTATTAGGGTTCTTACTAAGGAAAAAGCTGTGAAAGCTGCCATGTTGTGCCACTTTTGCACTCTCCTTTGGATGCCTTTCACAGCTCCAGTGTGCCTGGAGGTCTGGGCTTCCTGATTTTAAATATCCTAGCACGAGGTCTACCTAACTCTGACCCGACGACGTGAAAGGCAAATCAGCCAGGAATTAGGGATGTCCCCAAGGAAAAATCTGTGGAGGCAGGCATGTTGTGGTACTTTTGTGCACTTCTTGGGTAGTCCTTGGCAGCTGCTGTGTTCTTGGAACTCAGGGCTTTCTGGTTAAAAGAACACTAACCCTAGGCGTAACTCAAACCTCAACGCAGGGAAGGAAAATCAGCCTATGGTTCAGGATGGTCTCATGGAAATAGCACCAGAGGGAGCCAAGTTGTGTCACTTTTGCGCTCCCCTTGGGCTGCCTTGAACAGCTGCAGTGTGCCTGGAGCTAAGGGCTTCCTAGTTTTAAAAATCCTAGCCCAGGGCCTAAGCCTGACAGTAACCCTAGGAAGGTAAATCAGCTGGGTATTACGGTTCTTCATAAGGAAAAAGCCGCGAAAGCAGCCATGCTGTGGCACTTCTGCGCTCCTTTTGAAATGCCTTTAGCAGCTGCCGTAAGCCTGGAACTCAGGGCTTCCTGGTTAAAAAAATACTAGCCCAAGGCTGAACCCTGGCCCTAACCCTAGGCAGATAAATCAGCCTAGGTATAGGGATGGTGCCAAGGAAAAAGCTGTGAAAGCAGACATGTTGTGGCACTTTTGCACTCTCTTTTGGATGCCTTTCACAGCTCCAGTGTGCCTGGAGGTCTGGGCTTCCTGATTTTGAAAATCCTAGCACAAGGCCTACCTCACCCCAACCCGACGACGTGAAAGGCAAATCAGCCAGGAATTAGGGATGTCCCCAAGGAAATAGCTGTGGAGGCAGGCATGTTGTGGTACTTTTGTGCACTTCTTGGGTAGTCCTTCACAGTTGCTATGTTCTTGGAACTCAGGGCTTTCTGGTTCAAAGAACACTAACCTAGGCGTAACTCAAACCTCAACGCTAGGAATGAAAATCAGCCTATGGTTTGGGATGGACTCATAAGAAGAGCAGCAGAGGCAGCCAAGTTGTGTCACTTTTGCGCTCCCATAGGGATGCCTTGAACAGCTGTAGTGTGCCTGGAGCTAAGGGCTTCCTAGTTTTAAAAATCCTAGCCCAGGGCCTAAGCCTAACATTAACCCTAGGAAGGTAAATCAGCCGGGTATTAAGGTTCTTTTTAAGGAAAAAGCCGTGAAAACAGCCGTGTTGTGGCACTTCTGCGCTCCCTTTGGGATGTCTTTGGCAGCTGCAGTAAGCCTGGAACTCAGGCCTTCCTGGTTCAAAATATCCTAGCCCTAGGCTGAACCCTAACCCTAACCCTAATCCTAACCCTAACCCTAACCCTAACCCTAACCCTAACCCTAACCCTAACCCTAACCCTAACCCTAACCCTTACCCTAACCCTAACCCTAACCCTAACCCTAACCCAAACCCTAACCCTAACCCTAACCCTAACCCAAACCCTAACCCTAACCCTAACCCTAACCCTAACCCTAACCCTAACCCTAACCCTAACCCTAACCCTAACCCTAACCCTAACCCTAAGCCTAACCTAAGCCTAACCCTAACCCTAACCCTAACCCTAAGCCTAACCCTAACCCTAACCCTAACCCTAACCCTAACCCTAACCCTAACCCTAACCCTAACCCTAACCCTAACCCTAACCCTAACCCTAACCCTAACCCTAACCCTAACCCCTAACCCTAACCCTAACCCTAACCCTAACCCTGACCCTAATCCTAACCCTAACCCTAACCCAAACCCTAACCCTAACCCTAACCCTAACCCTAACCCTAACCCTAACCCTAACCCTAACCCTAACCCAAACCCTAACCCTAACCCTAACCCTAACCCTAACCCTAACCCTAACCCTAACCCTAACCCTAACCCTAACACTAACCCCTAACCCTAACCCTAAACCTAACCCTAACCCTAACCCTAACCCTAACCCTAACCCTAACCCTAACCCTAACCCTAGGAATGTAAATCAGCCTGGTGTTAGGCTTCTTGCCAAGGAAAAAGCCGTGAAAGCAGACATGTTGTGGCACTTTTGAACTCTCTTTTGGATGCCTTTCACAGCTCCAGTGTGCCTGGAGGTCTGGGCTTCCTGACTTTGAAAATCCTAGCACAAGGCCTACCTAACCCCAACCCGAAGACGTGAAAGGCAAATCAGCCAGGAATTAGGGATGTTCCCAACGAAATAGCTGTGGAGGCAGGCATGTTGTGGTACTTTTGTGCACTTCTTGGGTAGTCCTTGGCAGCTGCTGTGTGCTTGGGACTCAGGATTTTCTGGTTCAAAGAACCTTAACCCTAGGCGTAATTCAAACCTCAACGCTAGGAAGGAAAATCAGCCTATGTTTCGGGATGGACTCATGAGAAGAGCAGCAGAGGCAGCCAAGTTGTGTCACTTTTGCGGCCCTCTTGGGATGCCTTGAACAGTTGCAGTGTGCCTGGAGCTAA
>NC_086207.1:1311498-1318998 GCF_035770615.1 Melospiza melodia melodia
CTATGTTTCGGGATGGACTCATGAGAAGAGCAGCAGAGGCAGCCAAGTTGTGTCACTTTTGCGGCCCTCTTGGGATGCCTTGAACAGTTGCAGTGTGCCTGGAGCTAAGGGCTTCCTAGTTTTAAAAATCCTAGCCCAGGGCCTAAGCCTAACATTAACCATAGGAAGGTAAATCAGCCGGGTATTAGGGTTCTTACTAAGGAAAAAGCTGTGAAAGCTGCCATGTTGTGCCACTTTTGCACTCTCCTTTGGATGCCTTTCACAGCTCCAGTGTGCCTGGAGGTCTGGGCTTCCTGATTTTAAATATCCTAGCACGAGGTCTACCTAACTCTGACCCGACGACGTGAAAGGCAAATCAGCCAGGAATTAGGGATGTCCCCAAGGAAAAATCTGTGGAGGCAGGCATGTTGTGGTACTTTTGTGCACTTCTTGGGTAGTCCTTGGCAGCTGCTGTGTTCTTGGAACTCAGGGCTTTCTGGTTAAAAGAACACTAACCCTAGGCGTAACTCAAACCTCAACACAGGGAAGGAAAATCAGCCTATGGTTCAGGATGGTCTCATGGAAATAGCACCAGAGGGAGCCAAGTTGTGTCACTTTTGCGCTCCCCTTGGGCTGCCTTGAACAGCTGCAGTGTGCCTGGAGCTAAGGGCTTCCTAGTTTTAAAAATCCTAGCCCAGGGCCTAAGCCTGACAGTAACCCTAGGAAGGTAAATCAGCTGGGTATTACGGTTCTTCATAAGGAAAAAGCCGCGAAAGCAGCCATGCTGTGGCACTTCTGCGCTCCTTTTGAAATGCCTTTAGCAGCTGCCGTAAGCCTGGAACTCAGGGCTTCCTGGTTAAAAAAATACTAGCCCTAGGCTGAACCCTGGCCCTAACCCTAGGCAGATAAATCAGCCTAGGTATAGGGATGGTGCCAAGGAAAAAGCTGTGAAAGCAGACATGTTGTGGCACTTTTGCACTCTCTTTTGGATGCCTTTCACAGCTCCAGTGTGCCTGGAGGTCTGGGCTTCCTGATTTTGAAAATCCTAGCACAAGGCCTACCTCACCCCAACCCGACGACGTGAAAGGCAAATCAGCCAGGAATTAGGGATGTCCCCAAGGAAATAGCTGTGGAGGCAGGCATGTTGTGGTACTTTTGTGCACTTCTTGGGTAGTCCTTCACAGTTGCTATGTTCTTGGAACTCAGGGCTTTCTGGTTCAAAGAACACTAACCTAGGCGTAACTCAAACCTCAACGCTAGGAATGAAAATCAGCCTATGGTTTGGGATGGACTCATAAGAAGAGCAGCAGAGGCAGCCAAGTTGTGTCACTTTTGCGCTCCCATAGGGATGCCTTGAACAGCTGTAGTGTGCCTGGAGCTAAGGGCTTCCTAGTTTTAAAAATCCTAGCCCAGGGCCTAAGCCTAACATTAACCCTAGGAAGGTAAATCAGCCGGGTATTAGGGTTCTTTTTAAGGAAAAAGCCGTGAAAACAGCCGTGTTGTGGCACTTCTGCGCTCCCTTTGGGATGTCTTTGGCAGCTGCAGTAAGCCTGGAACTCAGGCCTTCCTGGTTCAAAATATCCTAGCCCTAGGCTGAACCCTAACCCTAATCCTAACCCTAACCCTAACCCTAACCCTAACCCCTAACCCTAACACTAACCCTAACCCTAACCCTAACCCTAACCCTAACCCTAACCCTAACCCTAACCCTAACCCAAACCCTATCCCTAACCCTAACCCTAACCCTAACCCTAACCCTAACCCTAACCCTAACCCTAAGCCTAACCCTAACCCTAACCCTAACCCTAACCCTAACCCTAACCCTAACCCTAACCCTAACCCTAACCCTAACCCTAACCCTAACCCTAACCCTAACCCTAACCCAAACCCTAACCCTAACCCTAATCCTAACCCTAACCCAAACGCTAACCCTAACCCCTAACCCTAACCCTAACCCTAACCCTAACCCTAGGAATGTAAATCAGCCTGGTGTTAGCCTTCTTGCCAAGGAAAAAGCCGTGAAAGCAGACATGTTGTGGCACTTTTGAACTCTCTTTTGGATGCCTTTCACAGCTCCAGTGTGCCTGGAGGTCTGGGCTTCCTGACTTTGAAAATCCTAGCACAAGGCCTACCTAACCCCAACCCGAAGACGTGAAAGGCAAATCAGCCAGGAATTAGGGATGTTCCCAACGAAATAGCTGTGGAGGCAGGCATGTTGTGGTACTTTTGTGCACTTCTTGGGTAGTCCTTGGCAGCTGCTGTGTGCTTGGGACTCAGGATTTTCTGGTTCAAAGAACCTTAACCCTAGGCGTAATTCAAACCTCAACGCTAGGAAGGAAAATCAGCCTATGTTTCGGGATGGACTCATGAGAAGAGCAGCAGAGGCAGCCAAGTTGTGTCACTTTTGCGGCCCTCTTGGGATGCCTTGAACAGTTGCAGTGTGCCTGGAGCTAAGGGCTTCCTAGTTTTAAAAATCCTAGCCCAGGGCCTAAGCCTAACATTAACCATAGGAAGGTAAATCAGCCGGGTATTAGGGTTCTTACTAAGGAAAAAGCTGTGAAAGCTGCCATGTTGTGCCACTTTTGCACTCTCCTTTGGATGCCTTTCACAGCTCCAGTGTGCCTGGAGGTCTGGGCTTCCTGATTTTAAATATCCTAGCACGAGGTCTACCTAACTCTGACCTGACGACGTGAAAGGCAAATCAGCCAGGAATTAGGGATGTCCCCAAGGAAAAATCTGTGGAGGCAGGCATGTTGTGGTACTTTTGTGCACTTCTTGGGTAGTCCTTGGCAGCTGCTGTGTTCTTGGAACTCAGGGCTTTCTGGTTAAAAGAACACTAACCCTAGGCGTAACTCAAACCTCAACGCAGGGAAGGAAAATCAGCCTATGGTTCAGGATGATCTCATGGAAATAGCACCAGAGGGAGCCAAGTTGTGTCACTTTTGCGCTCCCCTTGGGCTGCCTTGAACAGCTGCAGTGTGCCTGGAGCTAAGGGCTTCCTAGTTTTAAAAATCCTAGCCCAGGGCCTAAGCCTGACAGTAACCCTAGGAAGGTAAATCAGCTGGGTATTACGGTTCTTCATAAGGAAAAAGCCGCGAAAGCAGCCATGCTGTGGCACTTCTGCGCTCTTTTTGAAATGCCTTTAGCAGCTGCCGTAAGCCTGGAACTCAGGGCTTCCTGGTTAAAAAAATACTAGCCCTAGGCTGAACCCTGGCCCTAACCCTAGGCAGATAAATCAGCCTAGGTATAGGGATGGTGCCAAGGAAAAAGCTGTGAAAGCAGACATGTTGTGGCACTTTTGCACTCTCTTTTGGATGCCTTTCACAGCTCCAGTGTGCCTGGAGGTCTGGGCTTCCTGATTTTGAAAATCCTAGCACAAGGCCTACCTCACCCCAACCCGACGACGTGAAAGGCAAATCAGCCAGGAATTAGGGATGTCCCCAAGGAAATAGCTGTGGAGGCAGGCATGTTGTGGTACTTTTGTGCACTTCTTGGGTAGTCCTTCACAGTTGCTATGTTCTTGGAACTCAGGGCTTTCTGGTTCAAAGAACACTAACCTAGGCGTAACTCAAACCTCAACGCTAGGAATGAAAATCAGCCTATGGTTTGGGATGGACTCATAAGAAGAGCAGCAGAGGCAGCCAAGTTGTGTCACTTTTGCGCTCCCATAGGGATGCCTTGAACAGCTGTAGTGTGCCTGGAGCTAAGGGCTTCCTAGTTTTAAAAATCCTAGCCCAGGGCCTAAGCCTAACATTAACCCTAGGAAGGTAAATCAGCCGGGTATTAGGGTTCTTTTTAAGGAAAAAGCCGTGAAAACAGCCGTGTTGTGGCACTTCTGCGCTCCCTTTGGGATGCCTTTGGCAGCTGCAGTAAGCCTGGAACTCAGGCCTTCCTGGTTCAAAATATCCTAGCCCTAGGCTGAACCCTAACCCTAACCCTAACCCTAACCCTAACCCTAACCCTAACCCTAAACCTAACCCTAACCCTAACCCTAACCCTAACCCTAACCCTAACCCTAACCCTAACCCTAACCCTAAGCCTAACCCTAACCCCTAACCCTAACCCTAACCCTAACCCTAACCCTAACCCTAACCCAAACCCTAACCCTAACCCTAACCCTAACCCTAACCCTAACCCTAACCCTAACCCTAAGCCTAACCCTAACCCTAACCCTAACCCTAACCCAAACCCTAACCCTAACCCTAACCCTAACCCTAACCCTAACCCAAACCCTAACCCTAACCCCTAACCCTAACCCTAACCCTAACCCTAACCCTAGGAATGTAAATCAGCCTGGTGTTAGGCTTCTTGCCAAGGAAAAAGCCGTGAAAGCAGACATGTTGTGGCACTTTTGAACTCTCTTTTGGATGCCTTTCACAGCTCCAGTGTGCCTGGAGGTCTGGGCTTCCTGACTTTGAAAATCCTAGCACAAGGCCTACCTAACCCCAACCCGAAGACGTGAAAGGCAAATCAGCCAGGAATTAGGGATGTTCCCAACGAAATAGCTGTGGAGGCAGGCATGTTGTGGTACTTTTGTGCACTTCTTGGGTAGTCCTTGGCAGCTGCTGTGTGCTTGGGACTCAGGATTTTCTAGTTCAAAGAACCTTAACCCTAGGCGTAATTCAAACCTCAACGCTAGGAAGGAAAATCAGCCTATGTTTCGGGATGGACTCATGAGAAGAGCAGCAGAGGCAGCCAAGTTGTGTCACTTTTGCGGCCCTCTTGGGATGCCTTGAACAGTTGCAGTGTGCCTGGAGCTAAGGGCTTCCTAGTTTTAAAAATCCTAGCCCAGGGCCTAAGCCTAACATTAACCATAGGAAGGTAAATCAGCCGGGTATTAGGGTTCTTACTAAGGAAAAAGCTGTGAAAGCTGCCATGTTGTGCCACTTTTGCACTCTCCTTTGGATGCCTTTCACAGCTCCAGTGTGCCTGGAGGTCTGGGCTTCCTGATTTTAAATATCCTAGCACGAGGTCTACCTAACTCTGACCCGACGACGTGAAAGGCAAATCAGCCAGGAATTAGGGATGTCCCCAAGGAAAAATCTGTGGAGGCAGGCATGTTGTGGTACTTTTGTGCACTTCTTGGGTAGTCCTTGGCAGCTGCTGTGTTCTTGGAACTCAGGGCTTTCTGGTTAAAAGAACACTAACCCTAGGCGTAACTCAAACCTCAACGCAGGGAAGGAAAATCAGCCTATGGTTCAGGATGGTCTCATGGAAATAGCACCAGAGGGAGCCAAGTTGTGTCACTTTTGCGCTCCCCTTGGGCTGCCTTGAACAGCTGCAGTGTGCCTGGAGCTAAGGGCTTCCTAGTTTTAAAAATCCTAGCCCAGGGCCTAAGCCTGACAGTAACCCTAGGAAGGTAAATCAGCTGGGTATTACGGTTCTTCATAAGGAAAAAGCCGCGAAAGCAGCCATGCTGTGGCACTTCTGCGCTCCTTTTGAAATGCCTTTAGCAGCTGCCGTAAGCCTGGAACTCAGGGCTTCCTGGTTAAAAAAATACTAGCCCAAGGCTGAACCCTGGCCCTAACCCTAGGCAGATAAATCAGCCTAGGTATAGGGATGGTGCCAAGGAAAAAGCTGTGAAAGCAGACATGTTGTGGCACTTTTGCACTCTCTTTTGGATGCCTTTCACAGCTCCAGTGTGCCTGGAGGTCTGGGCTTCCTGATTTTGAAAATCCTAGCACAAGGCCTACCTCACCCCAACCCGACGACGTGAAAGGCAAATCAGCCAGGAATTAGGGATGTCCCCAAGGAAATAGCTGTGGAGGCAGGCATGTTGTGGTACTTTTGTGCACTTCTTGGGTAGTCCTTCACAGTTGCTATGTTCTTGGAACTCAGGGCTTTCTGGTTCAAAGAACACTAACCTAGGCGTAACTCAAACCTCAACGCTAGGAATGAAAATCAGCCTATGGTTTGGGATGGACTCATAAGAAGAGCAGCAGAGGCAGCCAAGTTGTGTCACTTTTGCGCTCCCATAGGGATGCCTTGAACAGCTGTAGTGTGCCTGGAGCTAAGGGCTTCCTAGTTTTAAAAATCCTAGCCCAGGGCCTAAGCCTAACATTAACCCTAGGAAGGTAAATCAGCCGGGTATTAAGGTTCTTTTTAAGGAAAAAGCCGTGAAAACAGCCGTGTTGTGGCACTTCTGCGCTCCCTTTGGGATGTCTTTGGCAGCTGCAGTAAGCCTGGAACTCAGGCCTTCCTGGTTCAAAATATCCTAGCCCTAGGCTGAACCCTAACCCTAACCCTAATCCTAACCCTAACCCTAACCCTAACCCTAACCCTAACCCTAACCCTAACCCTAACCCTTACCCTAACCCTAACCCTAACCCTAACCCTAACCCAAACCCTAACCCTAACCCTAACCCTAACCCAAACCCTAACCCTAACCCTAACCCTAACCCTAACCCTAACCCTAACCCTAACCCTAACCCTAACCCTAACCCTAACCCTAACCCTAAGCCTAACCCTAAGCCTAACCCTAACCCTAACCCTAACCCTAAGCCTAACCCTAACCCTAACCCTAACCCTAACCCTAACCCTAACCCTAACCCTAACCCTAACCCCAACCCTAACCCTAACCCTAACCCTAACCCTAACCCTAACCCTAACCCTAACCCTAACCCTAACCCTAACCCTAAACCCTAACCCTAACCCTAACCCTAACCCTAACCCTGACCCTAATCCTAACCCTAACCCTAACCCAAACCCTAACCCTAACCCTAACCCTAACCCTAACCCTAACCCTAACCCTAACCCTAACCCTAACCCAAACCCTAACCCTAACCCTAACCCTAACCCTAACCCTAACCCTAACCCTAACCCTAACCCTAACCCTAACCCTAACCCTAACACTAACCCCTAACCCTAACCCTAAACCTAACCCTAACCCTAACCCTAACCCTAACCCTAACCCTAACCCTAACCCTAACCCTAACCCTAGGAATGTAAATCAGCCTGGTGTTAGGCTTCTTGCCAAGGAAAAAGCCGTGAAAGCAGACATGTTGTGGCACTTTTGAACTCTCTTTTGGATGCCTTTCACAGCTCCAGTGTGCCTGGAGGTCTGGGCTTCCTGACTTTGAAAATCCTAGCACAAGGCCTACCTAACCCCAACCCGAAGACGTGAAAGGCAAATCAGCCAGGAATTAGGGATGTTCCCAACGAAATAGCTGTGGAGGCAGGCATGTTGTGGTACTTTTGTGCACTTCTTGGGTAGTCCTTGGCAGCTGCTGTGTGCTTGGGACTCAGGATTTTCTGGTTCAAAGAACCTTAACCCTAGGCGTAATTCAAACCTCAACGCTAGGAAGGAAAATCAGCCTATGTTTCGGGATGGACTCATGAGAAGAGCAGCAGAGGCAGCCAAGTTGTGTCACTTTTGCGGCCCTCTTGGGATGCCTTGAACAGTTGCAGTGTGCCTGGAGCTAAGGGCTTCCTAGTTTAAAAAATCCTAGCCCAGGGCCTAAGCCTAACATTAACCATAGGAAGGTAAATCAGCCGGGTATTAGGGTTCTTACTAAGGAAAAA
>NC_086207.1:1333998-1336498 GCF_035770615.1 Melospiza melodia melodia
CACTTTTGCACTCTCCTTTGGATGCCTTTCACAGCTCCAGTGTGCCTGGAGGTCTGGGCTTCCTGATTTTAAATATCCTAGCACGAGGTCTACCTAACTCTGACCCGACGACGTGAAAGGCAAATCAGCCAGGAATTAGGGATGTCCCCAAGGAAAAATCTGTGGAGGCAGGCATGTTGTGGTACTTTTGTGCACTTCTTGGCTAGTCCTTGGCAGCTGCTGTGTTCTTGGAACTCAGGGCTTTCTGGTTAAAAGAACACTAACCCTAGGCGTAACTCAAACCTCAACACAGGGAAGGAAAATCAGCCTATGGTTCAGGATGGTCTCATGGAAATAGCACCAGAGGGAGCCAAGTTGTGTCACTTTTGCGCTCCCCTTGGGCTGCCTTGAACAGCTGCAGTGTGCCTGGAGCTAAGGGCTTCCTAGTTTTAAAAATCCTAGCCCAGGGCCTAAGCCTGACAGTAACCCTAGGAAGGTAAATCAGCTGGGTATTACGGTTCTTCATAAGGAAAAAGCCGCGAAAGCAGCCATGCTGTGGCACTTCTGCGCTCCTTTTGAAATGCCTTTAGCAGCTGCCGTAAGCCTGGAACTCAGGGCTTCCTGGTTAAAAAAATACTAGCCCTAGGCTGAACCCTGGCCCTAACCCTAGGCAGATAAATCAGCCTAGGTATAGGGATGGTGCCAAGGAAAAAGCTGTGAAAGCAGACATGTTGTGGCACTTTTGCACTCTCTTTTGGATGCCTTTCACAGCTCCAGTGTGCCTGGAGGTCTGGGCTTCCTGATTTTGAAAATCCTAGCACAAGGCCTACCTCACCCCAACCCGACGACGTGAAAGGCAAATCAGCCAGGAATTAGGGATGTCCCCAAGGAAATAGCTGTGGAGGCAGGCATGTTGTGGTACTTTTGTGCACTTCTTGGGTAGTCCTTCACAGTTGCTATGTTCTTGGAACTCAGGGCTTTCTGGTTCAAAGAACACTAACCTAGGCGTAACTCAAACCTCAACGCTAGGAATGAAAATCAGCCTATGGTTTGGGATGGACTCATAAGAAGAGCAGCAGAGGCAGCCAAGTTGTGTCACTTTTGCGCTCCCATAGGGATGCCTTGAACAGCTGTAGTGTGCCTGGAGCTAAGGGCTTCCTAGTTTTAAAAATCCTAGCCCAGGGCCTAAGCCTAACATTAACCCTAGGAAGGTAAATCAGCCGGGTATTAGGGTTCTTTTTAAGGAAAAAGCCGTGAAAACAGCCGTGTTGTGGCACTTCTGCGCTCCCTTTGGGATGTCTTTGGCAGCTGCAGTAAGCCTGGAACTCAGGCCTTCCTGGTTCAAAATATCCTAGCCCTAGGCTGAACCCTAACCCTAACCCTAACCCTAACCCTAACCCTAACCCTAACCCCTAACCCTAACCCTAACCCTAACCCTTACCCTAACCCTAACCCTAACCCTAACCCTAACCCAAACCCTAACCCTAACCCTAACCCTAACCCAAACCCTAACCCTAACCCTAACCCTAACCCTAACCCTAACCCTAACCCTAACCCTAACCCTAACCCTAACCCTAACCCTAACCCTAAGCCTAACCCTAAGCCTAACCCTAACCCTAACCCTAACCCTAACCCTAACCCTAAGCCTAACCCTAACCCTAACCCTAACCCTAACCCTAACCCTAACCCTAACCCTAACCCTAACCCTAACCCTAACCCCAACCCTAACCCTAACCCTAACCCTGACCCTAATCCTAACCCTAACCCTAACCCAAACCCTAACCCTAACCCTAACCCTAACCCTAACCCTAACCCTAACCCTAACCCTAACCCTAACCCTAACCCTAACCCAAACCCTAACCCTAACCCTAACCCTAACCCTAACCCTAACCCTAACCCTAACCCTAACCCTAACCCTAACCCTAACCCTAACCCCTAACCCTAACCCTAACCCTAACCCTAACCCTAACCCTAACCCTAACCCTAACCCTAACCCTAGGAATGTAAATCAGCCTGGTGTTAGGCTTCTTGCCAAGGAAAAAGCCGTGAAAGCAGACATGTTGTGGCACTTTTGAACTCTCTTTTGGATGCCTTTCACAGCTCCAGTGTGCCTGGAGGTCTGGGCTTCCTGACTTTGAAAATCCTAGCACAAGGCCTACCTAACCCCAACCCGAAGACGTGAAAGGCAAATCAGCCAGGAATTAGGGATGTTCCCAACGAAATAGCTGTGGAGGCAGGCATGTTGTGGTACTTTTGTGCACTTCTTGGGTAGTCCTTGGCAGCTGCTGTGTGCTTGGGACTCAGGATTTTCTGGTTCAAAGAACCTTAACCCTAGGCGTAATTCAAACCTCAACGCTAGGAAGGAAAATCAGCCTATGTTTCGGGATGGACTCATGAGAAGAGCAGCAGAGGCAGCCAAGTTGTGTCACTTTTGCGGCCCTCTTGGGATGCCTTGAACAGTTGCAGTGTGCCTGGAGCTAAGGGCTTCCTAGTTTAAAAAATCCTAGCCCAGGGCCTAAGC
>NC_086207.1:1361498-1363998 GCF_035770615.1 Melospiza melodia melodia
AGCTGTGAAAGCAGACATGTTGTGGCACTTTTGCACTCTCTTTTGGATGCCTTTCACAGCTCCAGTGTGCCTGGAGGTCTGGGCTTCCTGATTTTGAAAATCCTAGCACAAGGCCTACCTCACCCCAACCCGACGACGTGAAAGGCAAATCAGCCAGGAATTAGGGATGTCCCCAAGGAAATAGCTGTGGAGGCAGGCATGTTGTGGTACTTTTGTGCACTTCTTGGGTAGTCCTTCACAGTTGCTATGTTCTTGGAACTCAGGGCTTTCTGGTTCAAAGAACACTAACCTAGGCGTAACTCAAACCTCAACGCTAGGAATGAAAATCAGCCTATGGTTTGGGATGGACTCATAAGAAGAGCAGCAGAGGCAGCCAAGTTGTGTCACTTTTGCGCTCCCATAGGGATGCCTTGAACAGCTGTAGTGTGCCTGGAGCTAAGGGCTTCCTAGTTTTAAAAATCCTAGCCCAGGGCCTAAGCCTAACATTAACCCTAGGAAGGTAAATCAGCCGGGTATTAGGGTTCTTTTTAAGGAAAAAGCCGTGAAAACAGCCGTGTTGTGGCACTTCTGCGCTCCCTTTGGGATGTCTTTGGCAGCTGCAGTAAGCCTGGAACTCAGGCCTTCCTGGTTCAAAATATCCTAGCCCTAGGCTGAACCCTAACCCTAACCCTAACCCTAACCCTAACCCTAACCCTAACCCCTAACCCTAACCCTAACCCTAACCCTAACCCTAACCCTAACCCTAACCCAAACCCTAACCCTAACCCTAACCCTAACCCTAACCCTAACCCTAACCCTAACCCTAACCCTAACCCTAACCCAAACCCTAACCCTAACCCTAACCCTAACCCTAACCCTAACCCTAACCCTAACCCAAACCCTAACCCTAACCCTAACCCTAACCCTAACCCTAACCCTAACCCTAACCCTAACCCTAACCCTAACCCTAACCCTAACCCCTAACCCTAACCCTAACCCTAACCCTAACCCTAACCCAAACCCTAACCCTAACCCTAACCCTAAACCTAACCCTAACCCTAACCCTAACCCTAACCCTAACCCTAACCCTAACCCTAACCCTAAACCTAACCCTAACCCTAACCCTAACCCTAACCCTAACCCTAACCCTAACCCTAACCCTAACCCTAACCCTAACCCCTAACCCTAACCCTAACCCTAACCCTAACCCTAACCCAAACCCTAACCCTAACCCTAACCCTAACCCTAACCCTAACCCTAACCCTAACCCCAAACCCTAACCGTAACCCTAACCCTAACCCTAACCCTAACCCTAACCCTAACCCTAACCCTAACCCTAGGAATGTAAATCAGCCTGGTGTTAGGCTTCTTTCCAAGGAAAAAGCCGTGAAAGCAGACATGTTGTGGCACTTTTGAACTCTCTTTTGGATGCCTTTCACAGCTCCAGTGTGCCTGGAGGTCTGGGCTTCCTGACTTTGAAAATCCTAGCACAAGGCCTACCTAACCCCAACCCGAAGACGTGAAAGGCAAATCAGCCAGGAATTAGGGATGTTCCCAACGAAATAGCTGTGGAGGCAGGCATGTTGTGGCACTTTTGTGCACTTCTTGGGTAGTCCTTGGCAGCTGCTGTGTGCTTGGGACTCAGGATTTTCTGGTTCAAAGAACCTTAACCCTAGGCGTAATTCAAACCTCAACGCTAGGAAGGAAAATCAGCCTATGTTTCGGGATGGACTCATGAGAAGAGCAGCAGAGGCAGCCAAGTTGTGTCACTTTTGCGGCCCTCTTGGGATGCCTTGAACAGTTGCAGTGTGCCTGGAGCTAAGGGCTTCCTAGTTTTAAAAATCCTAGCCCAGGGCCTAAGCCTAACATTAACCATAGGAAGGTAAATCAGCCGGGTATTAGGGTTCTTACTAAGGAAAAAGCTGTGAAAGCTGCCATGTTGTGCCACTTTTGCACTCTCCTTTGGATGCCTTTCACAGCTCCAGTGTGCCTGGAGGTCTGGGCTTCCTGATTTTAAATATCCTAGCACGAGGTCTACCTAACTCTGACCCGACGACGTGAAAGGCAAATCAGCCAGGAATTAGGGATGTCCCCAAGGAAAAATCTGTGGAGGCAGGCATGTTGTGGTACTTTTGTGCACTTCTTGGGTAGTCCTTGGCAGCTGCTGTGTTCTTGGAACTCAGGGCTTTCTGGTTAAAAGAACACTAACCCTAGGCGTAACTCAAACCTCAACGCAGGGAAGGAAAATCAGCCTATGGTTCAGGATGGTCTCATGGAAATAGCACCAGAGGGAGCCAAGTTGTGTCACTTTTGCGCTCCCCTTGGGCTGCCTTGAACAGCTGCAGTGTGCCTGGAGCTAAGGGCTTCCTAGTTTTAAAAATCCTAGCCCAGGGCCTAAGCCTGACAGTAACCCTAGGAAGGTAAATCAGCTGGGTATTACGGTTCTTCATAAGGAAAAAGCCGCGAAAGCAGCCATGCTGTGGCACTTCTGCGCTCCTTTTGAAATGCCTTTAGCAGCTGC
>NC_086207.1:1366498-1371498 GCF_035770615.1 Melospiza melodia melodia
GGCATGTTGTGGTACTTTTGTGCTCTTCTTGGGTAGTCCTTCGCAGCTGCTGTGTTCTTGGAACTCAGGGCTTTCTGGTTAAAAGAACACTAACCCTAGGCGTAACTCAAACCTCAACGCAGGGAAGGAAAATCAGCCTATGGTTCAGGATGGTCTCATGGAAATAGCACCAGAGGGAGCCAAGTTGTGTCACTTTTGCGCTCCCCTTGGGCTGCCTTGAACAGCTGCAGTGTGCCTGGAGCTAAGGGCTTCCTAGTTTTAAAAATCCTAGCCCAGGGCCTAAGCCTGACAGTAACTCTAGGAAGGTAAATCAGCTGGGTATTACGGTTCTTCATAAGGAAAAAGCCGCGAAAGCAGCCATGCTGTGGCACTTCTGCGCTCTTTTTGAAATGCCTTTAGCAGCTGCCGTAAGCCTGGAACTCAGGGCTTCCTGGTTAAAAAAATACTAGCCCTAGGCTGAACCCTGGCCCTAACCCTAGGCAGATAAATCAGCCTAGGTATAGGGATGGTGCCAAGGAAAAAGCTGTGAAAGCAGACATGTTGTGGCACTTTTGCACTCTCTTTTGGATGCCTTTCACAGCTCCAGTGTGCCTGGAGGTCTGGGCTTCCTGATTTTGAAAATCCTAGCACAAGGCCTACCTCACCCCAACCCGACGACGTGAAAGGCAAATCAGCCAGGAATTAGGGATGTCCCCAAGGAAATATCTGTGGAGGCAGGCATGTGGTGGTACTTTTGTGCACTTCTTGGGTAGTCCTTCACAGTTGCTATGTTCTTGGAACTCAGGGCTTTCTGGTTCAAAGAACACTAACCTAGGCGTAACTCAAACCTCAACGCTAGGAATGAAAATCAGCCTATGGTTTGGGATGGACTCATAAGAAGAGCAGCAGAGGCAGCCAAGTTGTGTCACTTTTGCGCTCCCATAGGGATGCCTTGAACAGCTGTAGTGTGCCTGGAGCTAAGGGCTTCCTAGTTTTAAAAATCCTAGCCCAGGGCCTAAGCCTAACATTAACCCTAGGAAGGTAAATCAGCCGGGTATTAGGGTTCTTTTTAAGGAAAAAGCCGTGAAAACAGCCGTGTTGTGGCACTTCTGCGCTCCCTTTGGGATGTCTTTGGCAGCTGCAGTAAGCCTGGAACTCAGGACTTCCTGGTTCAAAATATCCTAGCCCTAGGCTGAACCCTAACCCTAACCCTAACCCTAACCCTAACCCCTAACCCTAACCCTAACCCTAACCCTAACCCTAACCCTAACCCTAACCCTAACCCTAACCCCTAACCCTAACCCTAACCCTAACCCTAACCCTAACCCTAACCCTAACCCTAACCCAAACCCTAACCCTAACCCTAACCCTAACCCTAACCCTAACCCTAACCCTAACCCTAACCCTAACCCTAACCCAAACCCTAACCCTAACCCTAACCCTAACCCTAACCCTAACCCTAACCCGAACCCTAACCCTAACCCTAACCCTAACCCTAACCCTAACCCTAACCCTAACCCCAACACTAACCCTAACCCTAACCCTAAGCCTAACCCTAACCCTAACCCTAACCCTAACCCCTAACCCTAACCCTAACCCTAACCCTAACCCTAACCCTAACCCAAACCCTAACCCTAACCCTAACCCTAACCCTAACCCTAACCCTAACCCTAACCCTAACCCTAACCCTAACCCAAACCCTAACCCTAACCCTAACCCTAACCCTAACCCTAACCCTAACCCTAACCCAAACACTAACCCTAACCCTAACCCTAACCCTAACCCTAACCCTAACCCTAACCCTAACCCAAACCCTAACCCTAACCCTAACCCTAACCCTAACCCTAACCCTAACCCTAACCCTAACCCTAACCCTAACCCTAACCCTAACCCTAACCCTAACCAAACACTAACCCCAACCCTAACCCTAACCCTAACCCTAACCCTAACCCAAACCCAAACCCTAACCCTAACCCTAACCCTAACCCTAACCCTAACCCTAACCCTAACCCTAACCCAAACCCTAACTCTAACCCTAACCCTAACCCTAACCCTAACCCAAACCCTAACCCTAACCCCTAACCCTAACCCTAACCCTAACCCTAACCCTAACCCTAACCCTAGGAATGTAAATCAGCCTGGTGTTAGGCTTCTTGCCAAGGAAAAA
Source organism: Melospiza melodia melodia (assembly GCF_035770615.1). Taxonomy (NCBI): domain Eukaryota; kingdom Metazoa; phylum Chordata; class Aves; order Passeriformes; family Passerellidae; genus Melospiza; species Melospiza melodia. The sequence goes on from NC_086207.1 coordinate 1,368,645, forward strand.
GCCGTGAAAGCAGACATGTTGTGGCACTTTTGAACTCTCTTTTGGATGCCTTTCACAGCTCCAGTGTGCCTGGAGGTCTGGGCTTCCTGACTTTGAAAATCCTAGCACAAGGCCTACCTAACCCCAAGCCGAAGACGTGAAAGGCAAATCAGCCAGGAATTAGGGATGTTCCCAACGAAATAGCTGTGGAGGCAGGCATGTTGTGGTACTTTTGTGCACTTCTTGGGTAGTCCTTGGCAGCTGCTGTGTGCTTGGGACTCAGGATTTTCTGGTTCAAAGAACCTTAACCCTAGGCGTAATTCAAACCTCAACGCTAGGAAGGAAAATCAGCCTATGTTTCGGGATGGACTCATGAGAAGAGCAGCAGAGGCAGCCAAGTTGTGTCACTTTTGCGGCCCTCTTGGGATGCCTTGAACAGTTGCAGTGTGCCTGGAGCTAAGGGCTTCCTAGTTTTAAAAATCCTAGCCCAGGGCCTAAGCCTAACATTAACCATAGGAAGGTAAATCAGCCGGGTATTAGGGTTCTTACTAAGGAAAAAGCTGTGAAAGCTGCCATGTTGTGCCACTTTTGCACTCTCCTTTGGATGCCTTTCACAGCTCCAGTGTGCCTGGAGGTCTGGGCTTCCTGATTTTAAATATCCTAGCACGAGGTCTACCTAACTCTGACCCGACGACGTGAAAGGCAAATCAGCCAGGAATTAGGGATGTCCCCAAGGAAAAATCTGTGGAGGCAGGCATGTTGTGGTACTTTTGTGCACTTCTTGGCTAGTCCTTGGCAGCTGCTGTGTTCTTGGAACTCAGGGCTTTCTGGTTAAAAGAACACTAACCCTAGGCATAACTCAAACCTCAACGCAGGGAAGGAAAATCAGCCTATGGTTCAGGATGGTCTCATGGAAATAGCACCAGAGGGAGCCAAGTTGTGTCACTTTTGCGCTCCCCTTGGGCTGCCTTGAACAGCTGCAGTGTGCCTGGAGCTAAGGGCTTCCTAGTTTTAAAAATCCTAGCCCAGGGCCTAAGCCTGACAGTAACCCTAGGAAGGTAAATCAGCTGGGTATTACGGTTCTTCATAAGGAAAAAGCCGCGAAAGCAGCCATGCTGTGGCACTTCTGCGCTCCTTTTGAAATGCCTTTAGCAGCTGCCGTAAGCCTGGAACTCAGGGCTTCCTGGTTAAAAAAATACTAGCCCTAGGCTGAACCCTGGCCCTAACCCTAGGCAGATAAATCAGCCTAGGTATAGGGATGGTGCCAAGGAAAAAGCTGTGAAAGCAGACATGTTGTGGCACTTTTGCACTCTCTTTTGGATGCCTTTCACAGCTCCAGTGTGCCTGGAGGTCTGGGCTTCCTGATTTTGAAAATCCTAGCACAAGGCCTACCTCACCCCAACCCGACGACGTGAAAGGCAAATCAGCCAGGAATTAGGGATGTCCCCAAGGAAATAGCTGTGGAGGCAGGCATGTTGTGGTACTTTTGTGCACTTCTTGGGTAGTCCTTCACAGTTGCTATGTTCTTGGAACTCAGGGCTTTCTGGTTCAAAGAACACTAACCTAGGCGTAACTCAAACCTCAACGCTAGGAATGAAAATCAGCCTATGGTTTGGGATGGACTCATAAGAAGAGCAGCAGAGGCAGCCAAGTTGTGTCACTTTTGCGCTCCCATAGGGATGCCTTGAACAGCTGTAGTGTGCCTGGAGCTAAGGGCTTCCTAGTTTTAAAAATCCTAGCCCAGGGCCTAAGCCTAACATTAACCCTAGGAAGGTAAATCAGCCGGGTATTAGGGTTCTTTTTAAGGAAAAAGCCGTGAAAACAGCCGTGTTGTGGCACTTCTGCGCTCCCTTTGGGATGTCTTTGGCAGCTGCAGTAAGCCTGGAACTCAGGCCTTCCTGGTTCAAAATATCCTAGCCCTAGGCTGAACCCTAACCCTAACCCTAACCCTAACCCTAACCCAAACCCTAACCCTAACCCTAACCCTAACCCTAACCCTAACCCTAACCCTAACCCTAACCCTTACCCTAACCCTAACCCAAACCCTAACCCTAACCCAAACCCTAACCCTAACCCTAACCCTAACCCAAACCCTAACCCTAACCCTAACCCTAACCCTAACCCTAACCCTAACCCTAACCCTAACCCTAACCCTAAGCCTAACCCTAAGCCTAACCCTAACCCTAACCCTAACCCTAAGCCTAACCCTAACCCTAACCCTAACCCTAACCCTAACCCTAACCCTAACCCTAACCCTAACCCCAACCCCAACCCTAACCCTAACCCTAACCCTAACCCTAACCCTAACCCTAACCCTAACCCTAACCCTAACCCTAACCCTAACCCCTAACCCTAACCCTAACCCTAACCCTAACCCTAATCCTAACCCTAACCCTAACCCAAACCCTAACCCTAACCCTAACCCTAACCCTAACCCTAACCCTAACCCTAACCCTAACCCTAACCCAAACCCTAACCCTAACCCTAACCCTAACCCTAACCCTAACCCTAACCCTAACCCTAACCCTAACCCTAATCCTAACCCTAACCCTAACCCAAACCCTAACCCTAACCCTAACCCTAACCCTAACCCTAACCCTAACCCCAACCCCAACCCTAACCCTAACCCTAACCCTAACCCTAACCCTAACCCTAACCCTAACCCAAACCCAAACCCTAACCCTAACCCTAACCCTAACCCTAACCCTAACCCTAGGAATGTAAATCAGCCTGGTGTTAGGCTTCTTGCGAAGGAAAAAGCCGTGAAAGCAGACATGTTGTGGCACTTTTGAACTCTCTTTTGGATGCCTTTCACAGCTCCAGTGTGCCTGGAGGTCTGGGCTTCCTGACTTTGAAAATCCTAGCACAAGGCCTA
>NC_086207.1:1376498-1381498 GCF_035770615.1 Melospiza melodia melodia
CCCTAGGCAGATAAATCAGCCTAGGTATAGGGATGGTGCCAAGGAAAAAGCTGTGAAAGCAGACATGTTGTGGCACTTTTGCACTCTCTTTTGGATGCCTTTCACAGCTCCAGTGTGCCTGGAGGTCTGGGCTTCCTGATTTTGAAAATCCTAGCACAAGGCCTACCTCACCCCAACCCGACGACGTGAAAGGCAAATCAGCCAGGAATTAGGGATGTCCCCAAGGAAATAGCTGTGGAGGCAGGCATGTTGTGGTACTTTTGTGCACTTCTTGGGTAGTCCTTCACAGTTGCTATGTTCTTGGAACTCAGGGCTTTCTGGTTCAAAGAACACTAACCTAAGCGTAACTCAAACCTCAACGCTAGGAATGAAAATCAGCCTATGGTTTGGGATGGACTCATAAGAAGAGCAGCAGAGGCAGCCAAGTTGTGTCACTTTTGCGCTCCCATAGGGATGCCTTGAACAGCTGTAGTGTGCCTGGAGCTAAAGGCTTCCTAGTTTCAAAAATCCTAGCCCAGGGCCTAAGCCTAACATTAACCCTAGGAAGGTAAATCAGCCGGGTATTAGGGTTCTTTTTAAGGAAAAAGCCGTGAAAACAGCCGTGTTGTGGCACTTCTGCGCTCCCTTTGGGATGCCTTTGGCAGCTGCAGTAAGCCTGGAACTCAGGCCTTCCTGGTTCAAAATATCCTAGCCCTAGGCTGAACCCTAACCCTAACCCTAACCCTAACCCTAACCCTAACCCTAACCCTAAACCTAACCCTAACCCTAACCCTAACCCTAACCCTAACCCTAACCCTAACCCTAACCCTAACCCTAAGCCTAACCCTAACCCCTAACCCTAACCCTAACCCTAACCCTAACCCTAACCCTAACCCAAACCCTAACCCTAACCCTAACCCTAACCCTAACCCTAACCCTAACCCTAACCCTAACCCTAAGCCTAACCCTAACCCTAACCCTAACCCAAACCCTAACCCTAACCCTAACCCTAACCCTAACCCTAACCCAAACCCTAACCCTAACCCCTAACCCTAACCCTAACCCTAACCCTAACCCTAGGAATGTAAATCAGCCTGGTGTTAGGCTTCTTGCCAAGGAAAAAGCCGTGAAAGCAGACATGTTGTGGCACTTTTGAACTCTCTTTTGGATGCCTTTCACAGCTCCAGTGTGCCTGGAGGTCTGGGCTTCCTGACTTTGAAAATCCTAGCACAAGGCCTACCTAACCCCAACCCGAAGACGTGAAAGGCAAATCAGCCAGGAATTAGGGATGTTCCCAACGAAATAGCTGTGGAGGCAGGCATGTTGTGGTACTTTTGTGCACTTCTTGGGTAGTCCTTGGCAGCTGCTGTGTGCTTGGGACTCAGGATTTTCTGGTTCAAAGAACCTTAACCCTAGGCGTAATTCAAACCTCAACGCTAGGAAGGAAAATCAGCCTATGTTTCGGGATGGACTCATGAGAAGAGCAGCAGAGGCAGCCAAGTTGTGTCACTTTTGCGGCCCTCTTGGGATGCCTTGAACAGTTGCAGTGTGGGCTTCCTAGTTTTAAAAATCCTAGCCCAGGGCCTAAGCCTGACAGTAACCCTAGGAAGGTAAATCAGCTGGTTATTACGGTTCTTCATAAGGAAAAAGCTGTGAAAGCAGCCATGCTGTGGCACTTCTGCGCTCCTTTTGAAATGCCTTTAGCAGCTGCCGTAAGCCTGGAACTCAGGGCTTCCTGGTTAAAAAAATACTAGCCCAAGGCTGAACCCTGGCCCTAACCCTAGGCAGATAAATCAGCCTAGGTATAGGGATGGTGCCAAGGAAAAAGCTGTGAAAGCAGACATGTTGTGGCACTTTTGCACTCTCTTTTGGATGCCTTTCACAGCTCCAGTGTGCCTGGAGGTCTGGGCTTCCTGATTTTGAAAATCCTAGCACAAGGCCTACCTCACCCCAACCCGACGACGTGAAAGGCAAATCAGCCAGGAATTAGGGATGTCCCCAAGGAAATAGCTGTGGAGGCAGGCATGTTGTGGTACTTTTGTGCACTTCTTGGGTAGTCCTTCACAGTTGCTATGTTCTTGGAACTCAGGGCTTTCTGGTTCAAAGAACACTAACCTAGGCGTAACTCAAACCTCAACGCTAGGAATGAAAATCAGCCTATGGTTTGGGATGGACTCATAAGAAGAGCAGCAGAGGCAGCCAAGTTGTGTCACTTTTGCGCTCCCATAGGGATGCCTTGAACAGCTGTAGTGTGCCTGGAGCTAAGGGCTTCCTAGTTTTAAAAATCCTAGCCCAGGGCCTAAGCCTAACATTAACCCTAGGAAGGTAAATCAGCTGGGTATTAGGGTTCTTTTTAAGGAAAAAGCCGTGAAAACAGCCGTGTTGTGGCACTTCTGCGCTCCCTTTGGGATGTCTTTGGCAGCTGCAGTAAGCCTGGAACTCAGGCCTTCCTGGTTCAAAATATCCTAGCCCTAGGCTGAACCCTAACCCTAACCCTAACCCTAACCCTAACCCTAACCCTAACCCTAACCCTAACCCTAACCCTTACCCTAAACCTAACCCTAACCCTAACCCTAACCCAAACCCTAACCCTAACCCTAACCCTAACCCAAACCCTAACCCTAACCCTAACCCTAACCCTAACCCTAACCCTAACCCTAACCCTAACCCTAACCCTAACCCTAACCCTAAGCCTAACCCTAAGCCTAACCCTAACCCTAACCCTAACCCTAAGCCTAACCCTAACCCTAACCCTAACCCTAACCCTAACCCTAACCCTAACCCTAACCCTAACCCTAACCCTAACCCTAACCCTAACCCTAACCCTAACCCTAACCCTAACCCTAACCCTAACCCTAACCCTAACCCTAACCCTAACCCTAACCCTAACCCTAACCCTAACCCTAACCCTAACCCTAACCCTAACCCTAACCCTAACCCTAACCCTAACCCTAACCCTAACCCTAACCCTAACCCTAACCCTAACCCTAACCCTAACCCTAACCCTAACCCTAACCCTAACCCTAACCCTAACCCTAACCCTAACCCTAACCCTAACCCTAACCCTAACCCTAACCCTAACCCTAACCCTAACCCTAACCCTAACCCCTAACCCTAACCCTAACCCTAACCCTAACCCTAACCCTAACCCTAACCCTAACCCTAACCCTAACCCTAACCCTAACCCTAACCCTAACCCTAACCCTAACCCTAACCCTAACCCTAACCCTAACCCTAACCCTAACCCTAACCCTAACCCTAACCCTAACCCAACCCCTAACCCTAACCCTAACCCTAACCCTAACCCTAACCCTAACCCAAACCCTAACCCTAACCCTAACCCTAACCCTAACCCTAACCCTAACCCTAACCCTAACCCCAAACCCTAACCGTAACCCTAACCCTAACCCTAACCCTAACCCTAACCCTAACCCTAACCCTAGGAATGTAAATCAGCCTGGTGTTAGGCTTCTTGCCAAGGAAAAAGCCGTGAAAGCAGACATGTTGTGGCACTTTTGAACTCTCTTTTGGATGCCTTTCACAGCTCCAGTGTGCCTGGAGGTCTGGGCTTCCTGATTTTGAAAATCCTAGCACAAGGCCTACCTAACCCCAACCCGAAGACGTGAAAGGCAAATCAGCCAGGAATTAGGGATGTTCCCAACGAAATAGCTGTGGAGGCAGGCATGTTGTGGCACTTTTGTGCACTTCTTGGGTAGTCCTTGGCAGCTGCTGTGTGCTTGGGACTCAGGATTTTCTGGTTCAAAGAACCTTAACCCTAGGCGTAATTCAAACCTCAACGCTAGGAAGGAAAATCAGCCTATGTTTCGGGATGATCTCATGGAAATAGCACCAGAGGGAGCCAAGTTGTGTCACTTTTGCGCTCCCCTTGGGCTGCCTTGAACAGCTGCAGTGTGCCTGGAGCTAAGGGCTTCCTAGTTTTAAAAATCCTAGCCCAGGGCCTAAGCCTGACAGTAACCCTAGGAAGGTAAATCAGCTGGGTATTACGGTTCTTCATAAGGAAAAAGCCGCGAAAGCAGCCATGCTGTGGCACTTCTGCGCTCCTTTTGAAATGCCTTTAGCAGCTGCCGTAAGCCTGGAACTCAGGGCTTCCTGGTTAAAAAAATACTAGCCCTAGGCTGAACCCTGGCCCTAACCCTAGGCAGATAAATCAGCCTAGGTATAGGGATGGTGCCAAGGAAAAAGCTGTGAAAGCAGACATGTTGTGGCACTTTTGCACTCTCTTTTGGATGCCTTTCACAGCTCCAGTGTGCCTGGAGGTCTGGGCTTCCTGATTTTGAAAATCCTAGCACAAGGCCTACCTCACCCCAACCCGACGACGTGAAAGGCAAATCAGCCAGGAATTAGGGATGTCCCCAAGGAAATAGCTGTGGAGGCAGGCATGTTGTGGTACTTTTGTGCACTTCTTGGGTAGTCCTTCACAGTTGCTATGTTCTTGGAACTCAGGGCTTTCTGGTTCAAAGAACACTAACCAAGGCGTAACTCAAACCTCAACGCTAGGAATGAAAATCAGCCTATGGTTTGGGATGGACTCATAAGAAGAGCAGCAGAGGCAGCCAAGTTGTGTCACTTTTGCGCTCCCATAGGGATGCCTTGAACAGCTGTAGTGTGCCTGGAGCTAAGGGCTTCCTAGTTTTAAAAATCCTAGCCCAGGGCCTAAGCCTAACATTAACCCTAGGAAGGTAAATCAGCCGGGTATTAGGGTTCTTTTTAAGGAAAAAGCCGTGAAAACAGCCGTGTTGTGGCACTTCTGCGCTCCCTTTGGGATGTCTTTGGCAGCTGCAGTAAGCCTGGAACTCAGGCCTTCCTGGTTCAAAATATCCTAGCCCTAGGCTGAACCCTAACCCTAACCCTAACCCTAACCCTAACCCTAACCCTAACCCTAACCCTAACCCTAACCCTAACCCTAACCCTAACCCTAACCCAAACCCTAACCCTAACCCTAACCCTAACCCAAACCCTAACCCTAACCCTAACCCTAACCCTAACCCTAACCCTAACCC
>NC_086207.1:1386498-1388998 GCF_035770615.1 Melospiza melodia melodia
CGAAGACGTGAAAGGCAAATCAGCCAGGAATTAGGGATGTTCCCAACGAAATAGCTGTGGAGGCAGGCATGTTGTGGTACTTTTGTGCACTTCTTGGGTAGTCCTTGGCAGCTGCTGTGTGCTTGGGACTCAGGATTTTCTGGTTCAAAGAACCTTAACCCTAGGCGTAATTCAAACCTCAACGCTAGGAAGGAAAATCAGCCTATGTTTCGGGATGGACTCATGAGAAGAGCAGCAGAGGCAGCCAAGTTGTGTCACTTTTGCGGCCCTCTTGGGATGCCTTGAACAGTTGCAGTGTGCCTGGAGCTAAGGGCTTCCTAGTTTTAAAAAATCCTAGCCCAGGGCCTAAGCCTAACATTAACCATAGGAAGGTAAATCAGCCGGGTATTAGGGTTCTTACTAAGGAAAAAGCTGTGAAAGCTGCCATGTTGTGCCACTTTTGCACTCTCCTTTGGATGCCTTTCACAGCTCCAGTGTGCCTGGAGGTCTGGGCTTCCTGATTTTAAATATCCTAGCACGAGGTCTACCTAACTCTGACCCGACGACGTGAAAGGCAAATCAGCCAGGAATTAGGGATGTCCCCAAGGAAAAATCTGTGGAGGCAGGCATGTTGTGGTACTTTTGTGCACTTCTTGGGTAGTCCTTGGCAGCTGCTGTGTTCTTGGAACTCAGGGCTTTCTGGTTAAAAGAACACTAACCCTAGGCGTAACTCAAACCTCAACGCAGGGAAGGAAAATCAGCCTATGGTTCAGGATGGTCTCATGGAAATAGCACCAGAGGGAGCCAAGTTGTGTCACTTTTGCGCTCCCCTTGGGCTGCCTTGAACAGCTGCAGTGTGCCTGGAGCTAAGGGCTTCCTAGTTTTAAAAATCCTAGCCCAGGGCCTAAGCCTGACAGTAACCCTAGGAAGGTAAATCAGCTGGGTATTACGGTTCTTCATAAGGAAAAAGCCGCGAAAGCAGCCATGCTGTGGCACTTCTGCGCTCTTTTTGAAATGCCTTTAGCAGCTGCCGTAAGCCTGGAACTCAGGGCTTCCTGGTTAAAAAAATACTAGCCCTAGGCTGAACCCTGGCCCTAACCCTAGGCAGATAAATCAGCCTAGGTATAGGGATGGTGCCAAGGAAAAAGCTGTGAAAGCAGACATGTTGTGGCACTTTTGCACTCTCTTTTGGATGCCTTTCACAGCTCCAGTGTGCCTGGAGGTCTGGGCTTCCTGATTTTGAAAATCCTAGCACAAGGCCTACCTCACCCCAACCCGACGACGTGAAAGGCAAATCAGCCAGGAATTAGGGATGTCCCCAAGGAAATAGCTGTGGAGGCAGGCATGTTGTGGTACTTTTGTGCACTTCTTGGGTAGTCCTTCACAGTTGCTATGTTCTTGGAACTCAGGGCTTTCTGGTTCAAAGAACACTAACCTAGGCGTAACTCAAACCTCAACGCTAGGAATGAAAATCAGCCTATGGTTTGGGATGGACTCATAAGAAGAGCAGCAGAGGCAGCCAAGTTGTGTCACTTTTGCGCTCCCATAGGGATGCCTTGAACAGCTGTAGTGTGCCTGGAGCTAAGGGCTTCCTAGTTTTAAAAATCCTAGCCCAGGGCCTAAGCCTAACATTAACCCTAGGAAGGTAAATCAGCCGGGTATTAGGGTTCTTTTTAAGGAAAAAGCCGTGAAAACAGCCGTGTTGTGGCACTTCTGCGCTCCCTTTGGGATGTCTTTGGCAGCTGCAGTAAGCCTGGAACTCAGGCCTTCCTGGTTCAAAATATCCTAGCCCTAGGCTGAACCCTAACCCTAACCCTAACCCTAACCCTAACCCTAACCCTAACCCCTAACCCTAACCCAACCCTAACCCTACCCTAACCCTAACCCTAACCCTAACCCAAACCCTAACCCTAACCCTAACCCTAACCCTAACCCTAACCCTAACCCTAACCCTAACCCTAACCCAACCCTAACCCTAACCCTAACCCTAACCCTAACCCTAACCCTAACCCTAACCCAAACCCTAACCCTAACCCTAACCCTAACCCTAACCCTAACCCTAACCCTAACCCCTAACCCTAACCCTAACCCTAACCCTAACCCTAACCCAAACCCTAACCCTAACCCTAACCCTAAACCTAACCCTAACCCTAACCCTAACCCTAACCCTAACCCTAACCCTAACCCTAACCCTAAACCTAACCCTAACCCTAACCCTAACCCTAACCCTAACCCTAACCCAAACCCTAACCCTACCCCTAACCCTAACCCTAACCCTAACCCTAACCCTAACCCTAACCCTAACCCAAACCCTAACCCCAACCCTAACCCTAACCCTAACCCTAACCCTAACCCTAACCCTAACCCCAAACCCTAACCGTAACCCTAACCCTAACCCTAACCCTAACCCTAACCCTAACCTAACCCTAACCCTAGGAATGTAAATCAGCCTGGTGTTAGGCTTCTTTCCAAGGAAAAAGCCGTGAAAGCAGACATGTTGTGGCACTTTTGAACTCTCTTT
>NC_086207.1:1393998-1396498 GCF_035770615.1 Melospiza melodia melodia
GCACTTCTTGGGTAGTCCTTGGCAGCTGCTGTGTTCTTGGAACTCAGGGCTTTCTGGTTAAAAGAACACTAACCCTAGGCGTAACTCAAACCTCAACGCAGGGAAGGAAAATCAGCCTATGGTTCAGGATGGTCTCATGGAAATAGCACCAGAGGGAGCCAAGTTGTGTCACTTTTGCGCTCCCCTTGGGCTGCCTTGAACAGCTGCAGTGTGCCTGGAGCTAAGGGCTTCCTAGTTTTAAAAATCCTAGCCCAGGGCCTAAGCCTGACAGTAACCCTAGGAAGGTAAATCAGCTGGGTATTACGGTTCTTCATAAGGAAAAAGCCGCGAAAGCAGCCATGCTGTGGCACTTCTGCGCTCTTTTTGAAATGCCTTTAGCAGCTGCCGTAAGCCTGGAACTCAGGGCTTCCTGGTTAAAAAAATACTAGCCCTAGGCTGAACCCTGGCCCTAACCCTAGGCAGATAAATCAGCCTAGGTATAGGGATGGTGCCAAGGAAAAAGCTGTGAAAGCAGACATGTTGTGGCACTTTTGCACTCTCTTTTGGATGCCTTTCACAGCTCCAGTGTGCCTGGAGGTCTGGGCTTCCTGATTTTGAAAATCCTAGCACAAGGCCTACCTCACCCCAACCCGACGACGTGAAAGGCAAATCAGCCAGGAATTAGGGATGTCCCCAAGGAAATAGCTGTGGAGGCAGGCATGTTGTGGTACTTTTGTGCACTTCTTGGGTAGTCCTTCACAGTTGCTATGTTCTTGGAACTCAGGGCTTTCTGGTTCAAAGAACACTAACCTAGGCGTAACTCAAACCTCAACGCTAGGAATGAAAATCAGCCTATGGTTTGGGATGGACTCATAAGAAGAGCAGCAGAGGCAGCCAAGTTGTGTCACTTTTGCGCTCCCATAGGGATGCCTTGAACAGCTGTAGTGTGCCTGGAGCTAAGGGCTTCCTAGTTTTAAAAATCCTAGCCCAGGGCCTAAGCCTAACATTAACCCTAGGAAGGTAAATCAGCCGGGTATTAGGGTTCTTTTTAAGGAAAAAGCCGTGAAAACAGCCGTGTTGTGGCACTTCTGCGCTCCCTTTGGGATGTCTTTGGCAGCTGCAGTAAGCCTGGAACTCAGGCCTTCCTGGTTCAAAATATCCTAGCCCTAGGCTGAACCCTAACCCTAACCCTAACCCTAACCCTAACCCTAACCCTAACCCCTAACCCTAACCCTAACCCTAACCCTAACCCTAACCCTAACCCTAACCCAAACCCTAACCCTAACCCTAACCCTAACCCTAACCCTAACCCTAACCCTAACCCTAACCCTAACCCTAACCCTAACCCAAACCCTAACCCTAACCCTAACCCTAACCCTAACCCTAACCCTAACCCTAACCCAAACCCTAACCCTAACCCTAACCCTAACCCTAACCCTAACCCTAACCCTAACCCTAACCCTAACCCTAACCCTAACCCTAACCCCTAACCCTAACCCTAACCCTAACCCTAACCCTAACCCAAACCCTAACCCTAACCCTAACCCTAAACCTAACCCTAACCCTAACCCTAACCCTAACCCTAACCCTAACCCTAACCCTAACCCTAAACCTAACCCTAACCCTAACCCTAACCCTAACCCTAACCCTAACCCTAACCCCTAACCCTAACCCTAACCCTAACCCTAACCCTAACCCTAACCCTAACCCAAACCCTATCCCTAACCCTAACCCTAACCCTAACCCTAACCCTAACCCTAACCCTAACCCCAAACCCTAACCGTAACCCTAACCCTAACCCTAACCCTAACCCTAACCCTAACCCTAACCCTAACCCTAGGAATGTAAATCAGCCTGGTGTTAGGCTTCTTTCCAAGGAAAAAGCCGTGAAAGCAGACATGTTGTGGCACTTTTGAACTCTCTTTTGGATGCCTTTCACAGCTCCAGTGTGCCTGGAGGTCTGGGCTTCCTGACTTTGAAAATCCTAGCACAAGGCCTACCTAACCCCAACCCGAAGACGTGAAAGGCAAATCAGCCAGGAATTAGGGATGTTCCCAACGAAATAGCTGTGGAGGCAGGCATGTTGTGGCACTTTTGTGCACTTCTTGGGTAGTCCTTGGCAGCTGCTGTGTGCTTGGGACTCAGGATTTTCTGGTTCAAAGAACCTTAACCCTAGGCGTAATTCAAACCTCAACGCTAGGAAGGAAAATCAGCCTATGTTTCGGGATGGACTCATGAGAAGAGCAGCAGAGGCAGCCAAGTTGTGTCACTTTTGCGGCCCTCTTGGGATGCCTTGAACAGTTGCAGTGTGCCTGGAGCTAAGGGCTTCCTAGTTTTAAAAATCCTAGCCCAGGGCCTAAGCCTAACATTAACCATAGGAAGGTAAATCAGCCGGGTATTAGGGTTCTTACTAAGGAAAAAGCTGTGAAAGCTGCCATGTTGTGCCACTTTTGCACTCTCCTTTGGATGCCTTTCACAGCTCCAGTGTGCCTGGAGGTCTGGGCTTCCTGATTTTAAATAT
>NC_086207.1:1408998-1411498 GCF_035770615.1 Melospiza melodia melodia
GTGGAGGCAGGCATGTTGTGGTACTTTTGTGCACTTCTTGGCTAGTCCTTGGCAGCTGCTGTGTTCTTGGAACTCAGGGCTTTCTGGTTAAAAGAACACTAACCCTAGGCATAACTCAAACCTCAACGCAGGGAAGGAAAATCAGCCTATGGTTCAGGATGGTCTCATGGAAATAGCACCAGAGGGAGCCAAGTTGTGTCACTTTTGCGCTCCCCTTGGGCTGCCTTGAACAGCTGCAGTGTGCCTGGAGCTAAGGGCTTCCTAGTTTTAAAAATCCTAGCCCAGGGCCTAAGCCTGACAGTAACCCTAGGAAGGTAAATCAGCTGGGTATTACGGTTCTTCATAAGGAAAAAGCCGCGAAAGCAGCCATGCTGTGGCACTTCTGCGCTCCTTTTGAAATGCCTTTAGCAGCTGCCGTAAGCCTGGAACTCAGGGCTTCCTGGTTAAAAAAATACTAGCCCTAGGCTGAACCCTGGCCCTAACCCTAGGCAGATAAAGCAGCCTAGGTATAGGGATGGTGCCAAGGAAAAAGCTGTGAAAGCAGACATGTTGTGGCACTTTTGCACTCTCTTTTGGATGCCTTTCACAGCTCCAGTGTGCCTGGAGGTCTGGGCTTCCTGATTTTGAAAATCCTAGCACAAGGCCTACCTCACCCCAACCCGACGACGTGAAAGGCAAATCAGCCAGGAATTAGGGATGTCCCCAAGGAAATAGCTGTGGAGGCAGGCATGTTGTGGTACTTTTGTGCACTTCTTGGGTAGTCCTTCACAGTTGCTATGTTCTTGGAACTCAGGGCTTTCTGGTTCAAAGAACACTAACCTAGGCGTAACTCAAACCTCAACGCTAGGAATGAAAATCAGCCTATGGTTTGGGATGGACTCATAAGAAGAGCAGCAGAGGCAGCCAAGTTGTGTCACTTTTGCGCTCCCATAGGGATGCCTTGAACAGCTGTAGTGTGCCTGGAGCTAAGGGCTTCCTAGTTTTAAAAATCCTAGCCCAGGGCCTAAGCCTAACATTAACCCTAGGAAGGTAAATCAGCCGGGTATTAGGGTTCTTTTTAAGGAAAAAGCCGTGAAAACAGCCGTGTTGTGGCACTTCTGCGCTCCCTTTGGGATGTCTTTGGCAGCTGCAGTAAGCCTGGAACTCAGGCCTTCCTGGTTCAAAATATCCTAGCCCTAGGCTGAACCCTAACCCTAACCCTAACCCTAACCCTAACCCAAACCCTAACCCTAACCCTAACCCTAACCCTAACCCTAACCCTAACCCTAACCCTAACCCTTACCCTAACCCTAACCCAAACCCTAACCCTAACCCAAACCCTAACCCTAACCCTAACCCTAACCCAAACCCTAACCCTAACCCTAACCCTAACCCTAACCCTAACCCTAACCCTAACCCTAAGCCTAACCCTAAGCCTAACCCTAAGCCTAACCCTAACCCTAACCCTAACCCTAAGCCTAACCCTAACCCTAACCCTAACCCTAACCCTAACCCTAACCCTAACCCTAACCCTAACCCCAACCCCAACCCTAACCCTAACCCTAACCCTAACCCTAACCCTAACCCTAACCCTAACCCTAACCCTAACCCTAACCCTAACCCCTAACCCTAACCCTAACCCTAACCCTAACCCTAATCCTAACCCTAACCCTAACCCAAACCCTAACCCTAACCCTAACCCTAACCCTAACCCTAACCCTAACCCTAACCCTAACCCAAACCCTAACCCTAACCCTAACCCTAACCCTAACCCTAACCCTAACCCTAACCCTAACCCTAACCCTAACCCTAATCCTAACCCTAACCCTAACCCAAACCCTAACCCTAACCCTAACCCTAACCCTAACCCTAACCCTAACCCCAACCCCAACCCTAACCCTAACCCTAACCCTAACCCTAACCCTAACCCTAACCCTAACCCAAACCCAAACCCTAACCCTAACCCTAACCCTAACCCTAACCCTAATCCTAACCCTAGGAATGTAAATCAGCCTGGTGTTAGGCTTCTTGCGAAGGAAAAAGCCGTGAAAGCAGACATGTTGTGGCACTTTTGAACTCTCTTTTGGATGCCTTTCACAGCTCCAGTGTGCCTGGAGGTCTGGGCTTCCTGACTTTGAAAATCCTAGCACAAGGCCTACCTAACCCCAACCCGAAGACGTGAAAGGCAAATCAGCCAGGAATTAGGGATGTTCCCAACGAAATAGCTGTGGAGGCAGGCATGTTGTGGTACTTTTGTGCACTTCTTGGGTAGTCCTTGGCAGCTGCTGTGTGCTTGGGACTCAGGATTTTCTGGTTCAAAGAACCTTAACCCTAGGCGTAATTCAAACCTCAACGCTAGGAAGGAAAATCAGCCTATGTTTCGGGATGGACTCATGAGAAGAGCAGCAGAGGCAGCCAAGTTGTGTCACTTTTGCGGCCCTCTTGGGATGCCTTGAACAGTTGCAGTGTGCCTGGAGCTAAGGGCTTCCTAGTTTAAAAATCCTAGCCCAGGGCCTAAGCC
>NC_086207.1:1423998-1428998 GCF_035770615.1 Melospiza melodia melodia
TTTTAAGGAAAAAGCCGTGAAAACAGCCGTGTTGTGGCACTTCTGCGCTCCTTTGGGATGTCTTTGGCAGCTGCAGTAAGCCTGGAACTCAGGCCTTCCTGGTTCAAATATCCTAGCCCTAGGCTGAACCCTAACCCTAACCCTAACCCTAACCCTAACCCCTAACCCTAACCCTAACCTAACCCTAACCCTAACCCTACCCTAACCCTAACCCTAACCCAAACCCTAACCCTAACCCTAACCCTAACCCTAACCCTACCCTAACCTAACCCTAACCCTAACCCTAACCCTAACCCTAACCCTAACCCTAACCCTAACCCTAACCCTAACCCAAACCCTAACCCTAACCCTAACCCTAACCCTAACCCTAACCCAAACCCTAACCCTAACCCTAACCCTAACCCAAACCCTAACCCTAACCCTAACCCTAACCCTAACCCTAAACCTAACCCTAACCCTAAGCCTAACCCTAACCCTAACCTAACCCTAACCCTAACCCTAACCCTAACCCTAACCCTACCCAAACCCAAACCCTAACCCTAACCCTAACCCTAACCCTAACCTAACCCTAACCCAAACCAAACCTAACCCTAACCCTAACCCTAACCCTAACCCTAACCTAACCCTAACCCAAACCCTAACCCTAACCCTAACCCTAACCCTAACCCTAACCCCAAACCCTAACCTTAACCCTAACCCTAACCTAACCCTAACCCTAACCCTAACCCTAACCCTAGGAATGTAAATCAGCCTGGTGTTAGGCTTCTTGCCAAGGAAAAAGCCATGAAAGCAGACATGTTGTGGCACTTTTGAACTCTCTTTTGGATGCCTTTCACAGCTCCAGTGTGCCTGGAGGTCTGGGCTTCCTGACTTTGAAAATCCTAGCACAAGGCCTACCTAACCCCAACCCGAAGACGTGAAAGGCAAATCAGCCAGGAATTAGGGATGTTCCCAACGAAATAGCTGTGGAGGCAGGCATGTTGTGGTACTTTTGTGCACTTCTTGGGTAGTCCTTGGCAGCTGCTGTGTGCTTGGGACTCAGGATTTTCTGGTTCAAAGAACCTTAACCCTAGGCGTAATTCAAACCTCAACGCTAGGAAGGAAATCAGCCTATGTTTCGGGATGGACTCATGAGAAGAGCAGCAGAGGCAGCCAAGTTGTGTCACTTTTGCGGCCCTCTTGGATGCCTTGAACAGTTGCAGTGTGCCTGGAGCTAAGGGCTTCCTAGTTTTAAAAATCCTAGCCCAGGGCCTAAGCCTAACATTAACCATAGGAAGGTAAATCAGCCGGGTATTAGGGTTCTTACTAAGGAAAAAGCTGTGAAAGCTGCCATGTTGTGCCACTTTTGCACTCTCCTTTGGATGCCTTTCACAGCTCCAGTGTGCCTGGAGGTCTGGGCTTCCTGATTTTAAATATCCTAGCACGAGGTCTACCTAACTCTGACCCGACGACGTGAAAGGCAAATCAGCCAGGAATTAGGGATGTCCCAAGGAAAAATCTGTGGAGGCAGGCATGTTGTGGTACTTTTGTGCACTTCTTGGGTAGTCCTTGGCAGCTGCTGTGTTCTTGGAACTCAGGGCTTTCTGGTTAAAAGAACACTAACCCTAGGCGTAACTCAAACCTCAACGCAGGGAAGGAAAATCAGCCTATGGTTCAGGATGGTCTCATGGAAATAGCACCAGAGGGAGCCAAGTTGTGTCACTTTTGCGCTCCCCTTGGGCTGCCTTGAACAGCTGCAGTGTGCCTGGAGCTAAGGGCTTCCTAGTTTTAACTGACAGTAACCCTAGGAAGGTAAATCAGCTGGGTATTACGGTTCTTCATAAGGAAAAAGCCGCGAAAGCAGCCATGCTGTGGCACTTCTGCGCTCCTTTTGAAACGCCTTTAGCAGCTGCCGTAAACCTTGAACTCAGGGCTTCCTGGTTAAAAAAATACTAGCCCTAGGCTGAACCCTGGCCCTAACCCTAGGCAGATAAATCAGCCTAGGTATAGGGATGGTGCCAAGGAAAAAGCTGTGAAAGCAGACATGTTGTGGCACTTTTGCACTCTCTTTTGGATGCCTTTCACAGCTCCAGTGTGCCTGGAGGTCTGGGCTTCCTGATTTTGAAAATCCTAGCACAAGGCCTACCTCACCCCAACCCGACGACGTGAAAGGCAAATCAGCCAGGAATTAGGGATGTCCCCAAGGAAATAGCTGTGGAGGCAGGCATGTTGTGGTACTTTTGTGCACTTCTTGGGTAGTCCTTCACAGTTGCTATGTTCTTGGAACTCAGGGCTTTCTGGTTCAAAGAACACTAACCTAGGCGTAACTCAAACCTCAACGCTAGGAATGAAAATCAGCCTATGGTTTGGGATGGACTCATAAGAAGAGCAGCAGAGGCAGCCAAGTTGTGTCACTTTTGCGCTCCCATAGGGATGCCTTGAACAGCTGTAGTGTGCCTGGAGCTAAGGGCTTCCTAGTTTTAAAAATCCTAGCCCAGGGCCTAAGCCTAACATTAACCCTAGGAAGGTAAATCAGCCGGGTATTAGGGTTCTTTTTAAGGAAAAAGCCGTGAAAACAGCCGTGTTGTGGCACTTCTGCGCTCCCTTTGGGATGTCTTTGGCAGCTGCAGTAAGCCTGGAACTCAG
Organism: Melospiza melodia melodia; assembly: GCF_035770615.1. Lineage (NCBI taxonomy): Eukaryota > Metazoa > Chordata > Aves > Passeriformes > Passerellidae > Melospiza > Melospiza melodia. The sequence goes on from NC_086207.1 coordinate 1,426,624, forward strand.
GCCTTCCTGGTTCAAAATATCCTAGCCCTAGGCTGAACCCTAACCCTAACCATAACCCTAACCCTAACCCCTAACCCTAACCCTAACCCTAACCCTAACCCTAACCCTAACCCTAACCCTAACCCTAACCCAAACCCTAACCCTAACCCTAACCCTAACCCTAACCCTAACCCTAACCCTAACCCCTAACCCTAACCCTAACCCTAACCCTAACCCTAACCCTAACCCTAACCCAAACCCTAACCCTAACCCTAACCCTAACCCTAACCCTAACCCAAACCCTAACCCTAACCCTAACCCTAACCCAAACCCTAACCCTAACCCTAACCCTAACCCTAACCCTAAACCTAACCCTAACCCTAAGCCTAACCCTAACCCTAACCCTAACCCTAACCCTAACCCTAACCCTAACCCTAACCCTAACCCTAACCCAAACCCAAACCCTAACCCTAACCCTAACCCTAACCCTAACCCTAACCCTAACCCAAACCCAAACCCTAACCCTAACCCTAACCCTAACCCTAACCCTAACCCTAACCCTAACCCAAACCCTAACCCTAACCCTAACCCTAACCCTAACCCTAACCCCAAACCCTAACCTTAACCCTAACCCTAACCCTAACCCTAACCCTAACCCTAACCCTAACCCTAGGAATGTAAATCAGCCTGGTGTTAGGCTTCTTGCCAAGGAAAAAGCCATGAAAGCAGACATGTTGTGGCACTTTTGAACTCTCTTTTGGATGCCTTTCACAGCTCCAGTGTGCCTGGAGGTCTGGGCTTCCTGACTTTGAAAATCCTAGCACAAGGCCTACCTAACCCCAAGCCGAAGACGTGAAAGGCAAATCAGCCAGGAATTAGGGATGTTCCCAACGAAATAGCTGTGGAGGCAGGCATGTTGTGGTACTTTTGTGCACTTCTTGGGTAGTCCTTGGCAGCTGCTGTGTGCTTGGGACTCAGGATTTTCTGGTTCAAAGAACCTTAACCCTAGGCGTAATTCAAACCTCAACGCTAGGAAGGAAAATCAGCCTATGTTTCGGGATGGACTCATGAGAAGAGCAGCAGAGGCAGCCAAGTTGTGTCACTTTTGCGGCCCTCTTGGGATGCCTTGAACAGTTGCAGTGTGCCTGGAGCTAAGGGCTTCCTAGTTTTAAAAATCCTAGCCCAGGGCCTAAGCCTAACATTAACCATAGGAAGGTAAATCAGCCGGGTATTAGGGTTCTTACTAAGGAAAAAGCTGTGAAAGCTGCCATGTTGTGCCACTTTTGCACTCTCCTTTGGATGCCTTTCACAGCTCCAGTGTGCCTGGAGGTCTGGGCTTCCTGATTTTAAATATCCTAGCACGAGGTCTACCTAACTCTGACCCGACGACGTGAAAGGCAAATCAGCCAGGAATTAGGGATGTCCCCAAGGAAAAATCTGTGGAGGCAGGCATGTTGTGGTACTTTTGTGCACTTCTTGGGTAGTCCTTGGCAGCTGCTGTGTTCTTGGAACTCAGGGCTTTCTGGTTAAAAGAACACTAACCCTAGGCGTAACTCAAACCTCAACGCAGGGAAGGAAAATCAGCCTATGGTTCAGGATGGTCTCATGGAAATAGCACCAGAGGGAGCCAAGTTGTGTCACTTTTGCGCTCCCCTTGGGCTGCCTTGAACAGCTGCAGTGTGCCTGGAGCTAAGGGCTTCCTAGTTTTAAAAATCCTAGCCCAGGGCCTAAGCCTGACAGTAACCCTAGGAAGGTAAATCAGCTGGGTATTACGGTTCTTCATAAGGAAAAAGCCGCGAAAGCAGCCATGCTGTGGCACTTCTGCGCTCCTTTTGAAATGCCTTTAGCAGCTGCCGTAAGCCTTGAACTCAGGGCTTCCTGGTTAAAAAAATACTAGCCCTAGGCTGAACCCTGGCCCTAACCCTAGGCAGATAAATCAGCCTAGGTATAGGGATGGTGCCAAGGAAAAAGCTGTGAAAGCAGACATGTTGTGGCACTTTTGCACTCTCTTTTGGATGCCTTTCACAGCTCCAGTGTGCCTGGAGGTCTGGGCTTCCTGATTTTGAAAATCCTAGCACAAGGCCTACCTCACCCCAACCCGACGACGTGAAAGGCAAATCAGCCAGGAATTAGGGATGTCCCCAAGGAAATAGCTGTGGAGGCAGGCATGTTGTGGTACTTTTGTGCACTTCTTGGGTAGTCCTTCACAGTTGCTATGTTCTTGGAACTCAGGGCTTTCTGGTTCAAAGAACACTAACCTAGGCGTAACTCAAACCTCAACGCTAGGAATGAAAATCAGCCTATGGTTTGGGATGGACTCATAAGAAGAGCAGCAGAGGCAGCCAAGTTGTGTCACTTTTGCGCTCCCATAGGGATGCCTTGAACAGCTGTAGTGT
>NC_086207.1:1436498-1438998 GCF_035770615.1 Melospiza melodia melodia
AACTCAAACCTCAACGCAGGGAAGGAAAATCAGCCTATGGTTCAGGATGGTCTCATGGAAATAGCACCAGAGGGAGCCAAGTTGTGTCACTTTTGCGCTCCCCTTGGGCTGCCTTGAACAGCTGCAGTGTGCCTGGAGCTAAGGGCTTCCTAGTTTTAAAAATCCTAGCCCAGGGCCTAAGCCTGACAGTAACCCTAGGAAGGTAAATCAGCTGGGTATTACGGTTCTTCATAAGGAAAAAGCCGCGAAAGCAGCCATGCTGTGGCACTTCTGCGCTCCTTTTGAAATGCCTTTAGCAGCTGCCGTAAGCCTGGAACTCAGGGCTTCCTGGTTAAAAAAATACTAGCCCTAGGCTGAACCCTGGCCCTAACCCTAGGCAGATAAATCAGCCTAGGTATAGGGATGGTGCCAAGGAAAAAGCTGTGAAAGCAGACATGTTGTGGCACTTTTGCACTCTCTTTTGGATGCCTTTCACAGCTCCAGTGTGCCTGGAGGTCTGGGCTTCCTGATTTTGAAAATCCTAGCACAAGGCCTACCTCACCCCAACCCGACGACGTGAAAGGCAAATCAGCCAGGAATTAGGGATGTCCCCAAGGAAATAGCTGTGGAGGCAGGCATGTTGTGGTACTTTTGTGCACTTCTTGGGTAGTCCTTCACAGTTGCTATGTTCTTGGAACTCAGGGCTTTCTGGTTCATAGAACACTAACCTAGGCGTAACTCAAACCTCAACGCTAGGAATGAAAATCAGCCTATGGTTTGGGATGGACTCATAAGAAGAGCAGCAGAGGCAGCCAAGTTGTGTCACTTTTGCGCTCCCATAGGGATGCCTTGAACAGCTGTAGTGTGCCTGGAGCTAAGGGCTTCCTAGTTTTAAAAATCCTAGCCCAGGGCCTAAGCCTAACATTAACCCTAGGAAGGTAAATCAGCCGGGTATTAGGGTTCTTTTTAAGGAAAAAGCCGTGAAAACAGCCGTGTTGTGGCACTTCTGCGCTCCCTTTGGGATGTCTTCGGCAGCTGCAGTAAGCCTGGAACTCAGGCCTTCCTGGTTCAAAATATCCTAGCCCTAGGCTGAACCCTAACCCTAACCCTAACCCTAACCCTAACCCTAACCCTAACCCTAACCCTAATCCTTACCCAAACCCTAACCCTAACCCTAACCCTAACCCTAACCCTAACCCTAACCCTAACCCTAACCCGAACCCTAACCCTAACCCAAACCCTAACCCTAACCCTAACCCTAACCCTAACCCTAACCCTAACCCTAACCCTAACCCTAACCCTAACCCAAACCCTAACCCTAACCCAAACCCTAACCCTAACCCTAACCCTAACCCTAACCCTAACCCTAACCCTAACCCTAACCCTAACCCAAACCCTAACCCTAACCCTAACCCTAACCCTAACCCTAACCCTAACCCTAACCCTAACCCTAACCCTAAACCTAACCCTAACCCAAACCCTAACCCTAACCCTAACCCTAACCCTAACCCTAACCCTAACCCTAACCCTAACCCTAACCCTAACCCTAACCCTAACCCTAACCCAAACCCTAACCCTAACCCTAACCCTAACCCTAACCCTAACCCTAACCCTAACCCCTAACCCTAACCCTAACCCTAACCCTAACCCTAGGAATGTAAATCAGCCTGGTGTTAGGCTTCTTGCCAAGGAAAAAGCCGTGAAAGCAGACATGTTGTGGCACTTTTGAACTCTCTTTTGGATGCCTTTCACAGCTCCAGTGTGCCTGGAGGTCTGGGCTTCCTGACTTTGAAAATCCTAGCACAAGGCCTACCTAACCCCAACCCGAAGACGTGAAAGGCAAATCAGCCAGGAATTAGGGATGTTCCCAACGAAATAGCTGTGGAGGCAGGCATGTTGTGGTACTTTTGTGCACTTCTTGGGTAGTCCTTGGCAGCTGCTGTGTGCTTGGGACTCAGGATTTTCTGGTTCAAAGAACCTTAACCCTAGGCGTAATTCAAACCTCAACGCTAGGAAGGAAAATCAGCCTATGTTTCGGGATGGACTCATGAGAAGAGCAGCAGAGGCAGCCAAGTTGTGTCACTTTTGCGGCCCTCTTGGGATGCCTTGAACAGTTGCAGTGTGCCTGGAGCTAAGGGCTTCCTAGTTTTAAAAATCCTAGCCCAGGGCCTAAGCCTAACATTAACCATAGGAAGGTAAATCAGCCGGGTATTAGGGTTCTTACTAAGGAAAAAGCTGTGAAAGCTGCCATGTTGTGCCACTTTTGCACTCTCCTTGGATGCCTTTCACAGCTCCAGTGTGCCTGGAGGTCTGGGCTTCCTGATTTTAAATATCCTAGCACGAGGTCTACCTAACTCTGACCCGACGACGTGAAAGGCAAATCAGCCAGGAATTAGGGATGTCCCCAAGGAAAAATCTGTGGAGGCAGGCATGTTGTGGTACTTTTGTGCACTTCTTGGCTAGTCCTTGGCAGCTGCTGTGTTCTTGGAACTCAGGGCTTTCTGGTTAAAAGAACACTAAC
>NC_086207.1:1466498-1496498 GCF_035770615.1 Melospiza melodia melodia
TTAGGGATGTCCCCAAGGAAAAATCTGTGGAGGCAGGCATGTTGTGGTACTTTTGTGCACTTCTTGGGTAGTCCTTGGCAGCTGCTGTGTTCTTGGAACTCAGGGCTTTCTGGTTAAAAGAACACTAACCCTAGGCGTAACTCAAACCTCAACGCAGGGAAGGAAAATCAGCCTATGGTTCAGGATGGTCTCATGGAAATAGCACCAGAGGGAGCCAAGTTGTGTCACTTTTGCGCTCCCCTTGGGCTGCCTTGAACAGCTGCAGTGTGCCTGGAGCTAAGGGCTTCCTAGTTTTAAAAATCCTAGCCCAGGGCCTAAGCCTGACAGTAACCCTAGGAAGGTAAATCAGCTGGGTATTACGGTTCTTCATAAGGAAAAAGCCGCGAAAGCAGCCATGCTGTGGCACTTCTGCGCTCCTTTTGAAATGCCTTTAGCAGCTGCCGTAAGCCTGGAACTCAGGGCTTCCTGGTTAAAAAAATACTAGCCCTAGGCTGAACCCTGGCCCTAACCCTAGGCAGATAAATCAGCCTAGGTATAGGGATGGTGCCAAGGAAAAAGCTGTGAAAGCAGACATGTTGTGGCACTTTTGCACTCTCTTTTGGATGCCTTTCACAGCTCCAGTGTGCCTGGAGGTCTGGGCTTCCTGATTTTGAAAATCCTAGCACAAGGCCTACCTCACCCCAACCCGACGACGTGAAAGGCAAATCAGCCAGGAATTAGGGATGTCCCCAAGGAAATAGCTGTGGAGGCAGGCATGTTGTGGTACTTTTGTGCACTTCTTGGGTAGTCCTTCACAGTTGCTATGTTCTTGGAACTCAGGGCTTTCTGGTTCAAAGAACACTAACCTAGGCCTAACTCAAACCTCAACGCTAGGAATGAAAATCAGCCTATGGTTTGGGATGGACTCATAAGAAGAGCAGCAGAGGCAGCCAAGTTGTGTCACTTTTGCGCTCCCATAGGGATGCCTTGAACAGCTGTAGTGTGCCTGGAGCTAAGGGCTTCCTAGTTTTAAAAATCCTAGCCCAGGGCCTAAGCCTAACATTAACCCTAGGAAGGTAAATCAGCCGGGTATTAGGGTTCTTTTTAAGGAAAAAGCCGTGAAAACAGCCGTGTTGTGGCACTTCTGCGCTCCCTTTGGGATGTCTTTGGCAGCTGCAGTAAGCCTGGAACTCAGGCCTTCCTGGTTCAAAATATCCTAGCCCTAGGCTGAACCCTAACCCTAACCCTAACCCTAACCCTAACCCTAACCCTAACCCTAACCCTAACCCTAACCCTAACCCCTAACCGTAACCCTAACCCTAACCCTAACCCTAACCCTAACCCTAACCCTAACCCTAACCCAAACCCTAACCCTAACCCTAACCCTAACCCTAACCCTAACCCAAACCCTAACCCTAACCCTAACCCTAACCCTAAACCTAACCCAAACCCAAACCCTAACCCTAACCCTAACCCTAACCCTAACCCTAACCCTAACCCTAACCCTAAGCCTAACCCTAACCCTAACCCTAACCCTAACCAAACCCTAACCCTAACCCTAACCCTAACCCTAACCCTAACCCTAACACCTAACCCTAACCCTAACCCTAACCCTAACCCTAACCCTAACCCAAAGCCTAACCCTAACCCTAACCCTAACCCTAACCCTAACCCTAACCCAAACCCTAACCCTAACCCTAACCCTAACCCTAACCCTAACCCAAACCCTAACCCTAACCCTAACCCTAACCCTAACCCTAACCCTAACCCTAACCCTAACCCTAACCCTAGGAATGTAAATCAGCCTGGTGTTAGGCTTCTTGCCAAGGAAAAAGCCGTGAAAGCAGACATGTTGTGGCACTTTTGAACTCTCTTTTGGATGCCTTTCACAGCTCCAGTGTGCCTGGAGGTCTGGGCTTCCTGACTTTGAAAATCCTAGCACAAGGCCTACCTAACCCCAACCGGAAGACGTGAAAGGCAAATCAGCCAGGAATTAGGGATTTTCCCAACGAAATAGCTATGGAGGCAGGCATGTTGTGGTACTTTTGTGCACTTCTTGGGTAGTCCTTCACAGTTGCTATGTTCTTGGAACTCAGGGCTTTCTGGTTCAAAGAACACTAACCTAGGCGTAACTCAAACCTCAACGCTAGGAATGAAAATCAGCCTATGGTTTGGGATGGACTCATAAGAAGAGCAACAGAGGCAGCCAAGTTGTGTCACTTTTGCGCTCCCATAGGGATGCCTTGAACAGTTGCAGTGTGCCTGGAGCTAAGGGCTTCCTAGTTTTAAAAATCCTAGCCCAGGGCCTAAGCCTAACATTAACCATAGGAAGGTAAATCAGCCGGGTATTAGGGTTCTTACTAAGGAAAAAGCTGTGAAAGCTGCCATGTTGTGCCACTTTTGCACTCTCCTTTGGATGCCTTTCACAGCTCCAGTGTGCCTGGAGGTCTGGGCTTCCTGATTTTAAATATCCTAGTACGAGGTCTACCTAACTCTGACCCGACGACGTGAAAGGCAAATCAGCCAGGAATTAGGGATGTCCCCAAGGAAAAATCTGTGGAGGCAGGCATGTTGTGGTACTTTTGTGCACTTCTTGGGTAGTCCTTGGCAGCTGCTGTGTTCTTGGAACTCAGGGCTTTCTGGTTAAAAGAACACTAACCCTAGGCGTAACTCAAACCTCAACGCAGGGAAGGAAAATCAGCCTATGGTTCAGGATGGTCTCATGGAAATAGCACCAGAGGGAGCCAAGTTGTGTCACTTTTGCGCTCCCCTTGGGCTGCCTTGAACAGCTGCAGTGTGCCTGGAGCTAAGGGCTTCCTAGTTTTAAAAATCCTAGCCCAGGGCCTAAGCCTGACAGTAACCCTAGGAAGGTAAATCAGCTGGGTATTACGGTTCTTCATAAGGAAAAAGCCGCGAAAGCAGCCATGCTGTGGCACTTCTGCGCTCCTTTTGAAATGCCTTTAGCAGCTGCCGTAAGCCTGGAACTCAGGGCTTCCTGGTTAAAAAAATACTAGCCCTAGGCTGAACCCTGGCCCTAACCCTAGGCAGATAAATCAGCCTAGGTATAGGGATGGTGCCAAGGAAAAAGCTGTGAAAGCAGACATGTTGTGGCACTTTTGCACTCTCTTTTGGATGCCTTTCACAGCTCCAGTGTGCCTGGAGGTCTGGGCTTCCTGATTTTGAAAATCCTAGCACAAGGCCTACCTCACCCCAACCCGACGACGTGAAAGGCAAATCAGCCAGGAATTAGGGATGTCCCCAAGGAAATAGCTGTGGAGGCAGGCATGTTGTGGTACTTTTGTGCACTTCTTGGGTAGTCCTTCACAGTTGCTATGTTCTTGGAACTCAGGGCTTTCTGGTTCAAAGAACACTAACCTAGGCGTAACTCAAACCTCAACGCTAGGAATGAAAATCAGCCTATGGTTTGGGATGGACTCATAAGAAGAGCAGCAGAGGCAGCCAAGTTGTGTCACTTTTGCGCTCCCATAGGGATGCCTTGAACAGCTGTAGTGTGCCTGGAGCTAAGGGCTTCCTAGTTTTAAAAATCCTAGCCCAGGGCCTAAGCCTAACATTAACCCTAGGAAGGTAAATCAGCCGGGTATTAGGGTTCTTTTTAAGGAAAAAGCCGTGAAAACAGCCGTGTTGTGGCACTTCTGCGCTCCCTTTGGGATGTCTTTGGCAGCTGCAGTAAGCCTGGAACTCAGGCCTTCCTGGTTCAAAATATCCTAGCCCTAGGCTGAACCCTAACCCTAACCCTAACCCTAACCCTAACCCTAACCCTAACCCTAACCCTAACCCTAACCCTAACCCTAACCCCTAACCGTAACCCTAACCCTAACCCTAACCCTAACCCTAACCCTAACCCTAACCCTAACCCAAACCCTAACCCTAACCCTAACCCTAACCCTAACCCTAACCCTAACCCTAACCCTAACCCTAACCCTAACCCTAACCCTAACCCTAACCCCTAACCCTAACCCTAACCCTAACCCTAACCCTAACCCTAACCCTAACCCTAACCCTAACCCTAACCCTAACCCCTAACCCTAACCCTAACCCTAACCCTAACCCTAACCCAAACCCTAACCCTAACCCTAACCCTAACCCTAACCCTAACCCTAACCCTAACCCTAACCCTAACCCTAAGCCTAACCCTAACCCTAACCCTAACCAAACCCTAACCCTAACCCTAACCCTAACCCTAACCCTAACCCTAACCCAAACCCAAACCCTAACACTAACCCTAACCCGAACCCTAACCCTAACACTAACCCTTACCCTAACCCTAACCCTAACCCAAACCCTAACCCTAACCCTAACCCTAACCCTAACCCTAAGCCAAACCCTAACCCTAACCCCTAACCCTAACGCTAACCCTAACCCAAATCCTAGCCCAGGGCCTAAGCCTAACATTAACCCTAGGAAGGTAAATCAGCCGGGTATTAGGGTTCTTTTTAAGGAAAAAGCCGTGAAAACAGCCGTGTTGTGGCACTTCTGCGCTCCGTTTGGGATGTCTTTGGCAGCTGCAGTAAGCCTGGAACTCAGGCCTTCCTGGTTCAAAATATCCTAGCCCTAGGCTGAATCCTAACCCTAACCCTAACCCTAACCCTAACCCTAACCCTAACCCTAACCCTAACCCTAACCCCTAACCCTAACCCTAACCCTAACCCTAACCCTAACCCTAACCCTAACCCTAGGAATGTAAATCAGCCTGGTGTTAGGCTTCTTGCCAAGGAAAAAGCCGTGAAAGCTGCCATGTTGTGCCACTTTTGCACTCTCCTTTGGATGCCTTTCACAGCTCCAGTGTGCCTGGAGGTCTGGGCTTCCTGATTTTAAATATCCTAGCACGAGGTCTACCTAACTCTGACCCGACGACGTGAAAGGCAAATCAGCCAGGAATTAGGGATGTCCCCAAGGAAAAATCTGTGGAGGCAGGCATGTTGTGGTACTTTTGTGCACTTCTTGGGTAGTCCTTGGCAGCTGCTGTGTTCTTGGAACTCAGGGCTTTCTGGTTAAAAGAACACTAACCCTAGGCGTAACTCAAACCTCAACGCAGGGAAGGAAAATCAGCCTATGGTTCAGGATGGTCTCATGGAAATAGCACCAGAGGGAGCCAAGTTGTGTCACTTTTGCGCTCCCCTTGGGCTGCCTTGAACAGCTGCAGTGTGCCTGGAGCTAAGGGCTTCCTAGTTTTAAAAATCCTAGCCCAGGGCCTAAGCCTGACAGTAACCCTAGGAAGGTAAATCAGCCGGGTATTACGGTTCTTCATAAGGAAAAAGCCGCGAAAGCAGCCATGCTGTGGCACTTCTGCGCTCCTTTTGAAATGCCTTTAGCAGCTGCCGTAAGCCTGGAACTCAGGGCTTCCTGGTTAAAAAAATACTAGCCCTAGGCTGAACCCTGGCCCTAACCCTAGGCAGATAAATCAGCCTAGGTATAGGGATGGTGCCAAGGAAAAAGCTGTGAAAGCAGACATGTTGTGGCACTTTTGCACTCTCTTTTGGATGCCTTTCACAGCTCCAGTGTGCCTGGAGGTCTGGGCTTCCTGATTTTGAAAATCCTAGCACAAGGCCTACCTCACCCCAACCCGACGACGTGAAAGGCAAATCAGCCAGGAATTAGGGATGTCCCCAAGGAAATAGCTGTGGAGGCAGGCATGTTGTGGTACTTTTGTGCACTTCTTGGGTAGTCCTTCACAGTTGCTATGTTCTTGGAACTCAGGGCTTTCTGGTTCAAAGAACACTAACCTAGGCGTAACTCAAACCTCAACGCTAGGAATGAAAATCAGCCTATGGTTTGGGATGGACTCATAAGAAGAGCAGCAGAGGCAGCCAAGTTGTGTCACTTTTGCGCTCCCATAGGGATGCCTTGAACAGCTGTAGTGTGCCTGGAGCTAAGGGCTTCCTAGTTTTAAAAATCCTAGCCCAGGGCCTAAGCCTAACATTAACCCTAGGAAGGTAAATCAGCCGGGTATTAGGGTTCTTTTTAAGGAAAAAGCCGTGAAAACAGCCGTGTTGTGGCACTTCTGCGCTCCGTTTGGGATGTCTTTGGCAGCTGCAGTAAGCCTGGAACTCAGGCCTTCCTGGTTCAAAATATCCTAGCCCTAGGCTGAACCGTAACCCTAACCCTAACCCTAACCCTAAACGTAACCCTAACCCAAAACCTAACCCTAACCCTAAACCTAACCTTAATCCTAACCCTAACCCTAACCCTAACCCTAACCCTAACCCTAACCCTAACCCTAACCCTAACCCTAACCCCTAACCCTAACCCTAACCCTAACCCCTAACTCTAACCCTAACCCTAACCCTAACCCTAACCCTAACCCTAACCCTAACCCTAACCCAAACCCTAACCCTAACCCTAACCCTAACCCTAACCCTAACCCTAACCCTAAACTTAACCCTAAGCCTAACCCTAACCCTAACCCTAAGCCTAAGCCTAACCCTAACCCTAACCCTAACGCTAAGCCTAACCCTAACCCTAACCCTAACCAAACCCTAACCCTAACCCTAACCCTAACCCTAACCCTAACCCAAACCCAAACCCTAACCCTAACCCTAACCCTAACCCTAACCCTAACCCTAACCCTAACCCTAACCCTAACCCTAACCCAAACCCTAACCCTAACCCTAACCCTAACCCTAACCCTAACCCAAACCCTAACCCTAACCCCTAACCCTAACCCTAACCCTAACCCTAACCCTAGGAATGTAAATCAGCCTGGTGTTAGGCTTCTTGCCAAGGAAAAAGCCGTGAAAGCAGACATGTTGTGGCACTTTTGAACTCTCTTTTGGATGCCTTTCACAGCTCCAGTGTGCCTGGAGGTCTGGGCTTCCTGACTTTGAAAATCCTAGCACAAGGCCTACCTAACCCCAACCCGAAGACGTGAAAGGCAAATCAGCCAGGAATTAGGGATGTTCCCAACGAAATAGCTGTGGAGGCAGGCATGTTGTGGTACTTTTGTGCACTTCTTGGGTAGTCCTTGGCAGCTGCTGTGTGCTTGGGACTCAGGATTTTCTGGTTGAAAGAACCTTAACCCTAGGCGTAATTCAAACCTCAACGCTAGGAAGGAAAATCAGCCTATGTTTCGGGATGGACTCATGAGAAGAGCAGCAGAGGCAGCCAAGTTGTGTCACTTTTGCGGCCCTCTTGGGATGCCTTGAACAGTTGCAGTGTGCCTGGAGCTAAGGGCTTCCTAGTTTTAAAAATCCTAGCCCAGGGCCTAAGCCTAACATTAACCATAGGAAGGTAAATCAGCCGGGTATTAGGGTTCTTACTAAGGAAAAAGCTGTGAAAGCTGCCATGTTGTGCCACTTTTGCACTCTCCTTTGGATGCCTTTCACAGCTCCAGTGTGCCTGGAGGTCTGGGCTTCCTGATTTTAAATATCCTAGCACGAGGTCTACCTAACTCTGACCCGACGACGTGAAAGGCAAATCAGCCAGGAATTAGGGATGTCCCCAAGGAAAAATCTGTGGAGGCAGGCATGTTGTGGTACTTTTGTGCACTTCTTGGGTAGTCCTTGGCAGCTGCTGTGTTCTTGGAACTCAGGGCTTTCTGGTTAAAAGAACACTAACCCTAGGCGTAACTCAAACCTCAACGCAGGGAAGGAAAATCAGCCTATGGTTCAGGATGGTCTCATGGAAATAGCACCAGAGGGAGCCAAGTTGTGTCACTTTTGCGCTCCCCTTGGGCTGCCTTGAACAGCTGCAGTGTGCCTGGAGCTAAGGGCTTCCTAGTTTTAAAAATCCTAGCCCAGGGCCTAAGCCTTACAGTAACCCTAGGAAGGTAAATAAGCTGGGTATTACGGTTCTTCATAAGGAAAAAGCCGCGAAAGCAGCCATGCTGTGGCACTTCTGCGCTCCTTTTGAAATGCCTTTAGCAGCTGCCGTAAGCCTGGAACTCAGGGCTTCCTGGTTAAAAAAATACTAGCCCTAGGCTGAACCCTGGCCCTAACCCTAGGCAGATAAATCAGCCTAGGTATAGGGATGGTGCCAAGGAAAAAGCTGTGAAAGCAGACATGTTGTGGCACTTTTGCACTCTCTTTTGGATGCCTTTCACAGCTCCAGTGTGCCTGGAGGTCTGGGCTTCCTGATTTTGAAAATCCTAGCACAAGGCCTACCTCACCCCAACCCGACGACGTGAAAGGCAAATCAGCCAGGAATTAGGGATGTCCCCAAGGAAATAGCTGTGGAGGCAGGCATGTTGTGGTACTTTTGTGCACTTCTTGGGTAGTCCTTCACAGTTGCTATGTTCTTGGAACTCAGGGCTTTCTGGTTCAAAGAACACTAACCTAGGCGTAACTCAAACCTCAACGCTAGGAATGAAAATCAGCCTATGGTTTGGGATGGACTCATAAGAAGAGCAACAGAGGCAGCCAAGTTGTGTCACTTTTGCGCTCCCATAGGGATGCCTTGAACAGCTGTAGTGTGCCTGGAGCTAAGGGCTTCCTAGTTTTAAAAATCCTAGCCCAGGGCCTAAGCCTAACATTAACCCTAGGAAGGTAAATCAGCCGGGTATTAGGGTTCTTTTTAAGGAAAAAGCCGTGAAAACAGCCGTGTTGTGGCACTTCTGCGCTCCCTTTGGGATGTCTTTGGCAGCTGCAGTAAGCCTGGAACTCAGGCCTTCCTGGTTCAAAATATCCTAGCCCTAGGCTGAACCCTAACCCTAACCCTAACCCTAACCCTAACCCTAACCCTAACCCTAACCCTAACCCAAACCCTAACCCTAACCCTAACCCTAACCCTAACCCTAACCCTAACCCTAACGCTAACCCTAACCCTAACCCTAACCCTAACCCTAACCCTAACCCTAACCCTAACCCTAACCCTAACCCTAACCCTAGCCCTAACCCTAAACCTAACCCTAACCCTTACCCTAACCCTAACCCCTAACCCTAACCCTAACCCTAACCCTAACCCAAACCCTAACCCTAACCCTAACCCTAACCCTAACCCTAACCCTAACCCTAACCCTAACCCTAACCCTAACCCAAACCCTAACCCTAACCCTAACCTTAACCCTAACCCTAACCCTAACCCAAACCCAAACCCTAACCCTAACCCTAACCCTAACCCTAACCCTAACCCTAACCCTAACCCTAACCCTAACCCTAACCCAAACCCTAACCCTAACCCTAACCCTAACCCTAACCCTAACCCAAACCCTAACCCTAACCCCTAACCCTAACCCTAACCCTAACCCTAACCCTAGGAATGTAAATCAGCCTGGTGTTAGGCTTCTTGCCAAGGAAAAAGCCGTGAAAGCAGACATGTTGTGGCACTTTTGAACTCTCTTTTGGATGCCTTTCACAGCTCCAGTGTGCCTGGAGGTCTGGGCTTCCTGACTTTGAAAATCCTAGCACAAGGCCTACCTAACCCCAACCCGAAGACGTGAAAGGCAAATCAGCCAGGAATTAGGGATGTTCCCAACGAAATAGCTGTGGAGGCAGGCATGTTGTGGTACTTTTGTGCACTTCTTGGGTAGTCCTTGGCAGCTGCTGTGTGCTTGGGACTCAGGATTTTCTGGTTCAAAGAACCTTAACCCTAGGCGTAATTCAAACCTCAACGCTAGGAAGGAAAATCAGCCTATGTTTCGGGATGGACTCATGAGAAGAGCAGCAGAGGCAGCCAAGTTGTGTCACTTTTGCGGCCCTCTTGGGATGCCTTGAACAGTTGCAGTGTGCCTGGAGCTAAGGGCTTCCTAGTTTTAAAAATCCTAGCCCAGGGCCTAAGCCTAACATTAACCATAGGAAGGTAAATCAGCCGGGTATTAGGGTTCTTACTAAGGAAAAAGCTGTGAAAGCTGCCATGTTGTGCCACTTTTGCACTCTCCTTTGGATGCCTTTCACAGCTCCAGTGTGCCTGGAGGTCTGGGCTTCCTGATTTTAAATATCCTAGCACGAGGTCTACCTAACTCTGACCCGACGACGTGAAAGGCAAATCAGCCAGGAATTAGGGATGTCCCCAAGGAAAAATCTGTGGAGGCAGGCATGTTGTGGTACTTTTGTGCACTTCTTGGGTAGTCCTTGGCAGCTGCTGTGTTCTTGGAACTCAGGGCTTTCTGGTTAAAAGAACACTAACCCTAGGCGTAACTCAAACCTCAACGCAGGGAAGGAAAATCAGCCTATGGTTCAGGATGGTCTCATGGAAATAGCACCAGAGGGAGCCAAGTTGTGTCACTTTTGCGCTCCCCTTGGGCTGCCTTGAACAGCTGCAGTGTGCCTGGAGCTAAGGGCTTCCTAGTTTTAAAAATCCTAGCCCAGGGCCTAAGCCTTACAGTAACCCTAGGAAGGTAAATAAGCTGGGTATTACGGTTCTTCATAAGGAAAAAGCCGCGAAAGCAGCCATGCTGTGGCACTTCTGCGCTCCTTTTGAAATGCCTTTAGCAGCTGCCGTAAGCCTGGAACTCAGGGCTTCCTGGTTAAAAAAATACTAGCCCTAGGCTGAACCCTGGCCCTAACCCTAGGCAGATAAATCAGCCTAGGTATAGGGATGGTGCCAAGGAAAAAGCTGTGAAAGCAGACATGTTGTGGCACTTTTGCACTCTCTTTTGGATGCCTTTCACAGCTCCAGTGTGCCTGGAGGTCTGGGCTTCCTGATTTTGAAAATCCTAGCACAAGGCCTACCTCACCCCAACCCGACGACGTGAAAGGCAAATCAGCCAGGAATTAGGGATGTCCCCAAGGAAATAGCTGTGGAGGCAGGCATGTTGTGGTACTTTTGTGCACTTCTTGGGTAGTCCTTCACAGTTGCTATGTTCTTGGAACTCAGGGCTTTCTGGTTCAAAGAACACTAACCTAGGCGTAACTCAAACCTCAACGCTAGGAATGAAAATCAGCCTATGGTTTGGGATGGACTCATAAGAAGAGCAACAGAGGCAGCCAAGTTGTGTCACTTTTGCGCTCCCATAGGGATGCCTTGAACAGCTGTAGTGTGCCTGGAGCTAAGGGCTTCCTAGTTTTAAAAATCCTAGCCCAGGGCCTAAGCCTAACATTAACCCTAGGAAGGTAAATCAGCCGGGTATTAGGGTTCTTTTTAAGGAAAAAGCCGTGAAAACAGCCGTGTTGTGGCACTTCTGCGCTCCCTTTGGGATGTCTTTGGCAGCTGCAGTAAGCCTGGAACTCAGGCCTTCCTGGTTCAAAATATCCTAGCCCTAGGCTGAACCCTAACCCTAACCCTAACCCTAACCCTAACCCTAACCCTAACCCTAACCCTAACCCTAACCCTAACCCTAACCCTAATCCTAACCCTAACCCTAACCCAAACCCTAACCCTAACCCTAACCCTAACCCTAACCCTAACCCTAACCCTAACCCTAACCCAAACCCTAACCCTAACCCTAACCCTAACCCTAACCCTAACCCTAACGCTAACCCTAACGCTAACCCTAACCCTAACCCTAACCCTAACCCTAACCCTAACCCTAACCCTAGCCCTAACCCTAAACCTAACCCTAACCCTTACCCTAACCCTAACCCCTAACCCTAACCCTAACCCTAACCCTAACCCAAACCCTAACCCTAACCCTAACCCTAACCCTAACCCTAACCCTAACCCTAACCCTAACCCTAACCCTAACCCAAACCCTAACCCTAACCCTAACCTTAACCCTAACCCTAACCCTAACCCAAACCCAAACCCTAACCCTAACCCTAACCCTAACCCTAACCCTAACCCTAACCCTAACCCTAACCCTAACCCTAACCCAAACCCTAACCCTAACCCTAACCCTAACCCTAACCCTAACCCAAACCCTAACCCTAACCCTAACCCTAACCCTAACCCTAACCCTAGGAATGTAAATCAGCCTGGTGTTAGGCTTCTTGCCAAGGAAAAAGCCGTGAAAGCAGACATGTTGTGGCACTTTTGAACTCTCTTTTGGATGCCTTTCACAGCTCCAGTGTGCCTGGAGGTCTGGGCTTCCTGACTTTGAAAATCCTAGCACAAGGCCTACCTAACCCCAACCCGAAGACGTGAAAGGCAAATCAGCCAGGAATTAGGGATGTTCCCAACGAAATAGCTGTGGAGGCAGGCATGTTGTGGTACTTTTGTGCACTTCTTGGGTAGTCCTTGGCAGCTGCTGTGTGCTTGGGACTCAGGATTTTCTGGTTCAAAGAACCTTAACCCTAGGCGTAATTCAAACCTCAACGCTAGGAAGGAAAATCAGCCTATGTTTCGGGATGGACTCATGAGAAGAGCAGCAGAGGCAGCCAAGTTGTGTCACTTTTGCGGCCCTCTTGGGATGCCTTGAACAGTTGCAGTGTGCCTGGAGCTAAGGGCTTCCTAGTTTTAAAAATCCTAGCCCAGGGCCTAAGCCTAACATTAACCATAGGAAGGTAAATCAGCCGGGTATTAGGGTTCTTACTAAGGAAAAAGCTGTGAAAGCTGCCATGTTGTGCCACTTTTGCACTCTCCTTTGGATGCCTTTCACAGCTCCAGTGTGCCTGGAGGTCTGGGCTTCCTGATTTTAAATATCCTAGCACGAGGTCTACCTAACTCTGACCCGACGACGTGAAAGGCAAATCAGCCAGGAATTAGGGATGTCCCCAAGGAAAAATCTGTGGAGGCAGGCATGTTGTGGTACTTTTGTGCACTTCTTGGGTAGTCCTTGGCAGCTGCTGTGTTCTTGGAACTCAGGGCTTTCTGGTTAAAAGAACACTAACCCTAGGCGTAACTCAAACCTCAACGCAGGGAAGGAAAATCAGCCTATGGTTCAGGATGGTCTCATGGAAATAGCACCAGAGGGAGCCAAGTTGTGTCACTTTTGCGCTCCCCTTGGGCTGCCTTGAACAGCTGCAGTGTGCCTGGAGCTAAGGGCTTCCTAGTTTTAAAAATCCTAGCCCAGGGCCTAAGCCTTACAGTAACCCTAGGAAGGTAAATAAGCTGGGTATTACGGTTCTTCATAAGGAAAAAGCCGCGAAAGCAGCCATGCTGTGGCACTTCTGCGCTCCTTTTGAAATGCCTTTAGCAGCTGCCGTAAGCCTGGAACTCAGGGCTTCCTGGTTAAAAAAATACTAGCCCTAGGCTGAACCCTGGCCCTAACCCTAGGCAGATAAATCAGCCTAGGTATAGGGATGGTGCCAAGGAAAAAGCTGTGAAAGCAGACATGTTGTGGCACTTTTGCACTCTCTTTTGGATGCCTTTCACAGCTCCAGTGTGCCTGGAGGTCTGGGCTTCCTGATTTTGAAAATCCTAGCACAAGGCCTACCTAACCCCAACCCGACGACGTGAAAGGCAAATCAGCCAGGAATTAGGGATGTCCCCAAGGAAATAGCTGTGGAGGCAGGCATGTTGTGGTACTTTTGTGCACTTCTTGGGTAGTCCTTCACAGTTGCTATGTTCTTGGAACTCAGGGCTTTCTGGTTCAAAGAACACTAACCTAGGCGTAACTCAAACCTCAACGCTAGGAATGAAAATCAGCCTATGGTTTGGGATGGACTCATAAGAAGAGCAACAGAGGCAGCCAAGTTGTGTCACTTTTGCGCTCCCATAGGGATGCCTTGAACAGCTGTAGTGTGCCTGGAGCTAAGGGCTTCCTAGTTTTAAAAATCCTAGCCCAGGGCCTAAGCCTAACATTAACCCTAGGAAGGTAAATCAGCCGGGTATTAGGGTTCTTTTTAAGGAAAAAGCCGTGAAAACAGCCGTGTTGTGGCACTTCTGCGCTCCCTTTGGGATGTCTTTGGCAGCTGCAGTAAGCCTGGAACTCAGGCCTTCCTGGTTCAAAATATCCTAGCCCTAGGCTGAACCCTAACCCTAACCCTAACCCTAACCCTAACCCTAACCCTAACCCTAACCCTAACCCTAACCCTAACCCTAATCCTAACCCTAACCCTAACCCAAACCCTAACCCTAACCCTAACCCTAACCCTAACCCTAACCCTAACCCTAACCCTAACCCAAACCCTAACCCTAACCCTAACCCTAACCCTAACCCTAACCCTAACCCTAACGCTAACCCTAACCCTAACCCTAACCCTAACCCTAACCCTAACCCTAACCCTAACCCTAACCCTAGCCCTAACCCTAAACCTAACCCTAACCCTTACCCTAACCCTAACCCCTAACCCTAACCCTAACCCTAACCCTAACCCAAACCCTAACCCTAACCCTAACCCTAACCCTAACCCTAACCCTAACCCTAACCCTAACCCTAACCCAAACCCTAACCCTAACCCTAACCTTAACCCTAACCCTAACCCTAACCCTAACCCTAACCCTAACCCTAACCCAAACCCTAACCCTAACCCTAACCCTAACCCTAACCCTAACCCTAACCCTAACCCTAACCCTAACCCTAACCCAAACCCTAACCCTAACCCTAACCCTAACCCTAACCCTAACCCTAACCCTAACCCTAACACTAACCCTAACGCTAACCCTAACCCTAACCCTAACCCTAACCCTAACCCTAACCCTAACCCTAACCCTAACCCTAGCCCTAACCCTAAACCTAACCCTAAACCTAACCCTAACCCTAACCCCTAACCCTAACCCTAACCCTAACCCTAACCCTAACCCTAACCCTAACCCTTACCCTAACCCTAACCCTAACCCTAACCCTAACCCTAACCCTAACCCTAACCCAAACCCTAACCCTAACGCTAACCCTAACCCTAACCCTAACCCTAACCCTAACCCTAACCCCAAACCCTAACCCTAACCCTAACCCTAACCCTAACCCTAACCCTAACCCTAACCCTAACCCTAACCCTAACCCCTAACCCTAACCCTAACCCTAACCCTAACCCTAGGAATGTAAATCAGCCTGGTGTTAGGCTTCTTGCCAAGGAAAAAGCCGTGAAAGCAGACATGTTGTGGCACTTTTGAACTCTCTTTTGGATGCCTTTCACAGCTCCAGTGTGCCTGGAGGTCTGGGCTTCCTGACTTTGAAAATCCTAGCACAAGGCCTACCTAACCCCAACCCGAAGACGTGAAAGGCAAATCAGCCAGGAATTAGGGATGTTCCCAACGAAATAGCTGTGGAGGCAGGCATGTTGTGGTACTTTTGTGCACTTCTTGGGTAGTCCTTGGCAGCTGATGTGTGCTTGGGACTCAGGATTTTCTGGTTCAAAGAACCTTAACCCTAGGCGTAATTCAAACCTCAACGCTAGGAAGGAAAATCAGCCTATGTTTCGGGATGGACTCATGAGAAGAGCAGCAGAGGCAGCCAAGTTGTGTCACTTTTGCGGCCCTCTTGGGATGCCTTGAACAGTTGCAGTGTGCCTGGAGCTAAGGGCTTCCTAGTTTTAAAAATCCTAGCCCAGGGCCTAAGCCTAACATTAACCATAGGAAGGTAAATCAGCCGGGTATTAGGGTTCTTACTAAGGAAAAAGCTGTGAAAGCTGCCATGTTGTGCCACTTTTGCACTCTCCTTTGGATGCCTTTCACAGCTCCAGTGTGCCTGGAGGTCTGGGCTTCCTGATTTTAAATATCCTAGCACGAGGTCTACCTAACTCTGACCCGACGACGTGAAAGGCAAATCAGCCAGGAATTAGGGATGTCCCCAAGGAAAAATCTGTGGAGGCAGGCATGTTGTGGTACTTTTGTGCACTTCTTGGCTAGTCCTTGGCAGCTGCTGTGTTCTTGGAACTCAGGGCTTTCTGGTTAAAAGAACACTAACCCTAGGCGTAACTCAAACCTCAACGCAGGGAAGGAAAATCAGCCTATGGTTCAGGATGGTCTCATGGAAATAGCACCAGAGGGAGCCAAGTTGTGTCACTTTTGCGCTCCCCTTGGGCTGCCTTGAACAGCTGCAGTGTGCCTGGAGCTAAGGGCTTCCTAGTTTTAAAAATCCTAGCCCAGGGCCTAAGCCTGACAGTAACCCTAGGAAGGTAAATCAGCTGGGTATTACGGTTCTTCATAAGGAAAAAGCCGCGAAAGCAGCCATGCTGTGGCACTTCTGCGCTCCTTTTGAAATGCCTTTAGCAGCTGCCGTAAGCCTGGAACTCAGGGCTTCCTGGTTAAAAAAATACTAGCCCTAGGCTGAACCCTGGCCCTAACCCTAGGCAGATAAATCAGCCTAGGTATAGGGATGGTGCCAAGGAAAAAGCTGTGAAAGCAGACATGTTGTGGCACTTTTGCACTCTCTTTTGGATGCCTTTCACAGCTCCAGTGTGCCTGGAGGTCTGGGCTTCCTGATTTTGAAAATCCTAGCACAAGGCCTACCTCACCCCAACCCGACGACGTGAAAGGCAAATCAGCCAGGAATTAGGGATGTCCCCAAGGAAATAGCTGTGGAGGCAGGCATGTTGTGGTACTTTTGTGCACTTCTTGGGTAGTCCTTCACAGTTGCTATGTTCTTGGAACTCAGGGCTTTCTGGTTCAAAGAACACTAACCTAGGCGTAACTCAAACCTCAACGCTAGGAATGAAAATCAGCCTATGGTTTGGGATGGACTCATAAGAAGAGCAGCAGAGGCAGCCAAGTTGTGTCACTTTTGCGCTCCCATAGGGATGCCTTGAACAGCTGTAGTGTGCATGGAGCTAAGGGCTTCCTAGTTTTAAAAATCCTAGCCCAGGGCCTAAGCCTAACATTAACCCTAGGAAGGCAAATCAGCCGGGTATTAGGGTTCTTTTTAAGGAAAAAGCCGTGAAAACAGCCGTGTTGTGGCACTTCTGCGCTCCCTTTGGGATGTCTTTGGCAGCTGCAGTAAGCCTGGAACTCAGGCCTTCCTGGTTCAAAATATCCTAGCCCTAGGCTGAACCCTAACCCTAACCCTAACCCTAACCCTAACCCTAACCCTAACCCTAACCCAAACCCTAACCCTAACCCTAACCCTAACCCTAACCCTAACCCTAACCCTAACCCTAACCCTAACCCAAACCCTAACCCTAACCCTAACCCTAACCCTAACCCTAACCCTAACCCTAACCCTAACGCTAACCCTAACCCTAACCCTAACCCTAACCCTAACCCTAACCCTAACCCTAGCCCTAACCCTAAACCTGACCCTAACACTTACCCTAACCCTAACCCCTAACCCTAACCCTAACCCTAACCCTAACCCAAACCCTAACCCTAACCATAACCCTAACCCTAACCCTAACCCTAACCCTAACCCTAACCCTAACCCTAACCCAAACCCTAACCCTAACCCTAACCTTAACCCTAACCCTAACCCTAACCCTAACCCTAACCCTAACCCTAACCCAAACCCTAACCCTAACCCTAACCCTAACCCTAACCCTAACCCTAACCCTAACCCTAACCCTAACCCAAACCCTAACCCTAACCCTAACCCTAACCCTAACCCTAACCCTAACCCTAACCCTAACACTAACCCTAACGCTAACCCTAACCCTAACCCTAACCCTAACCCTAACCCTAACCCTAACCCCAACCCTAACCCTAGCCCTAACCCTAAACCTAACCCTAACCCTTACCCTAACCCTAACCCCTAACCCTAACCCTAACCCTAACCCTAACCCTAACACTAACCCTAAACCTAACCCTAACCCTAACCCTAACCCTAACCCTAACCCTTACCCTAACCCTAACCCTAACCCTAACCCTAACCCTGACCCTAACCCTAACCCAAACCCTAACCCTAACCCTAACCCTAACCCTAACCCTAACCCTAACCCTAACCCTAACCCTAACCCTAACCCCAAACCCTAACCCTAACCCTAACCCTAACCCTAACCCTAACCCTAACCCTAACCCTAACCCAAACCCTAACCCTAACCCCTAACCCTAACCCTAACCCTAACCCTAGGAATGTAAATCAGCCTGGTGTTAGGCTTCTTGCCAAGGAAAAAGCCGTGAAAGCAGACATGTTGTGGCACTTTTGAACTCTCTTTTGGATGCCTTTCACAGCTCCAGTGTGCCTGGAGGTCTGGGCTTCCTGACTTTGAAAATCCTAGCACAAGGCCTACCTAACCCCAACCCGAAGACGTGAAAGGCAAATCAGCCAGGAATTAGGGATGTTCCCAACGAAATAGCTGTGGAGGCAGGCATGTTGTGGTACTTTTGTGCACTTCTTGGGTAGTCCTTGGCAGCTGATGTGTGCTTGGGACTCAGGATTTTCTGGTTCAAAGAACCTTAACCCTAGGCGTAATTCAAACCTCAACGCTAGGAAGGAAAATCAGCCTATGTTTCGGGATGGACTCATGAGAAGAGCAGCAGAGGCAGCCAAGTTGTGTCACTTTTGCGGCCCTCTTGGGATGCCTTGAACAGTTGCAGTGTGCCTGGAGCTAAGGGCTTCCTAGTTTTAAAAATCCTAGCCCAGGGCCTAAGCCTAACATTAACCATAGGAAGGTAAATCAGCCGGGTATTAGAGTTCTTACTAAGGAAAAAGCTGTGAAAGCTGCCATGTTGTGCCACTTTTGCACTCTCCTTTGGATGCCTTTCACAGCTCCAGTGTGCCTGGAGGTCTGGGCTTCCTGATTTTAAATATCCTAGCACGAGGTCTACCTAACTCTGACCCGACGACGTGAAAGGCAAATCAGCCAGGAATTAGGGATGTCCCCAAGGAAAAATCTGTGGAGGCAGGCATGTTGTGGTACTTTTGTGCACTTCTTGGGTAGTCCTTGGCAGCTGCTGTGTTCTTGGAACTCAGGGCTTTCTGGTTAAAAGAACACTAACCCTAGGCGTAACTCAAACCTCAACGCAGGGAAGGAAAATCAGCCTATGGTTCAGGATGGTCTCATGGAAATAGCACCAGAGGGAGCCAAGTTGTGTCACTTTTGCGCTCCCCTTGGGCTGCCTTGAACAGCTGCAGTGTGCCTGGAGCTAAGGGCTTCCTAGTTTTAAAAATCCTAGCCCAGGGCCTAAGCCTTACAGTAACCCTAGGAAGGTAAATAAGCTGGGTATTACGGTTCTTCATAAGGAAAAAGCCGCGAAAGCAGCCATGCTGTGGCACTTCTGCGCTCCTTTTGAAATGCCTTTAGCAGCTGCCGTAAGCCTGGAACTCAGGGCTTCCTGGTTAAAAAAATACTAGCCCTAGGCTGAACCCTGGCCCTAACCCTAGGCAGATAAATCAGCCTAGGTATAGGGATGGTGCCAAGGAAAAAGCTGTGAAAGCAGACATGTTGTGGCACTTTTGCACTCTCTTTTGGATGCCTTTCACAGCTCCAGTGTGCCTGGAGGTCTGGGCTTCCTGATTTTGAAAATCCTAGCACAAGGCCTACCTCACCCCAACCCGACGACGTGAAAGGCAAATCAGCCAGGAATTAGGGATGTCCCCAAGGAAATAGCTGTGGAGGCAGGCATGTTGTGGTACTTTTGTGCACTTCTTGGGTAGTCCTTCACAGTTGCTATGTTCTTGGAACTCAGGGCTTTCTGGTTCAAAGAACACTAACCTAGGCGTAACTCAAACCTCAACGCTAGGAATGAAAATCAGCCTATGGTTTGGGATGGACTCATAAGAAGAGCAACAGAGGCAGCCAAGTTGTGTCACTTTTGCGCTCCCATAGGGATGCCTTGAACAGCTGTAGTGTGCCTGGAGCTAAGGGCTTCCTAGTTTTAAAAATCCTAGCCCAGGGCCTAAGCCTAACATTAACCCTAGGAAGGTAAATCAGCCGGGTATTAGGGTTCTTTTTAAGGAAAAAGCCGTGAAAACAGCCGTGTTGTGGCACTTCTGCGCTCCCTTTGGGATGTCTTTGGCAGCTGCAGTAAGCCTGGAACTCAGGCCTTCCTGGTTCAAAATATCCTAGCCCTAGGCTGAACCCTAACCCTAACCCTAACCCTAACCCTAACCCTAACCCTAACCCTAACCCTAACCCTAACCCTAACCCTAATCCTAACCCTAACCCTAACCCAAACCCTAACCCTAACCCTAACCCTAACCCTAACCCTAACCCTAACCCTAACCCTAACCCAAACCCTAACCCTAACCCTAACCCTAACCCTAACCCTAACCCTAACCCTAACGCTAACCCTAACCCTAACCCTAACCCTAACCCTAACCCTAACCCTAACCCTAACCCTAACCCTAACCCTAGCCCTAACCCTAAACCTAACCCTAACCCTTACCCTAACCCTAACCCCTAACCCTAACCCTAACCCTAACCCTAACCCAAACCCTAACCCTAACCCTAACCCTAACCCTAACCCTAACCCTAACCCTAACCCTAACCCTAACCCAAACCCTAACCCTAACCCTAACCTTAACCCTAACCCTAACCCTAACCCTAACCCTAACCCTAACCCTAACCCAAACCCTAACCCTAACCCTAACCCTAACCCTAACCCTAACCCTAACCCTAACCCTAACCCTAACCCTAACCCAAACCCTAACCCTAACCCTAACCCTAACCCTAACCCTAACCCTAACCCTAACCCTAACACTAACCCTAACGCTAACCCTAACCCTAACCCTAACCCTAACCCTAACCCTAACCCTAACCCTAACCCTAACCCTAGCCCTAACCCTAAACCTAACCCTAAACCTAACCCTAACCCTAACCCCTAACCCTAACCCTAACCCTAACCCTAACCCTAACCCTAACCCTAACCCTTACCCTAACCCTAACCCTAACCCTAACCCTAACCCTAACCCTAACCCTAACCCAAACCCTAACCCTAACGCTAACCCTAACCCTAACCCTAACCCTAACCCTAACCCTAACCCCAAACCCTAACCCTAACCCTAACCCTAACCCTAACCCTAACCCTAACCCTAACCCTAACCCTAACCCTAACCCTAACCCCTAACCCTAACCCTAACCCTAACCCTAACCCTAGGAATGTAAATCAGCCTGGTGTTAGGCTTCTTGCCAAGGAAAAAGCCGTGAAAGCAGACATGTTGTGGCACTTTTGAACTCTCTTTTGGATGCCTTTCACAGCTCCAGTGTGCCTGGAGGTCTGGGCTTCCTGACTTTGAAAATCCTAGCACAAGGCCTACCTAACCCCAACCCGAAGACGTGAAAGGCAAATCAGCCAGGAATTAGGGATGTTCCCAACGAAATAGCTGTGGAGGCAGGCATGTTGTGGTACTTTTGTGCACTTCTTGGGTAGTCCTTGGCAGCTGCTGTGTGCTTGGGACTCAGGATTTTCTGGTTCAAAGAACCTTAACCCTAGGCGTAATTCAAACCTCAACGCTAGGAAGGAAAATCAGCCTATGTTTCGGGATGGACTCATGAGAAGAGCAGCAGAGGCAGCCAAGTTGTGTCACTTTTGCGGCCCTCTTGGGATGCCTTGAACAGTTGCAGTGTGCCTGGAGCTAAGGGCTTCCTAGTTTTAAAAATCCTAGCCCAGGGCCTAAGCCTAACATTAACCATAGGAAGGTAAATCAGCCGGGTATTAGGGTTCTTACTAAGGAAAAAGCTGTGAAAGCTGCCATGTTGTGCCACTTTTGCACTCTCCTTTGGATGCCTTTCACAGCTCCAGTGTGCCTGGAGGTCTGGGCTTCCTGATTTTAAATATCCTAGCACGAGGTCTACCTAACTCTGACCCGACGACGTGAAAGGCAAATCAGCCAGGAATTAGGGATGTCCCCAAGGAAAAATCTGTGGAGGCAGGCATGTTGTGGTACTTTTGTGCACTTCTTGGCTAGTCCTTGGCAGCTGCTGTGTTCTTGGAACTCAGGGCTTTCTGGTTAAAAGAACACTAACCCTAGGCGTAACTCAAACCTCAACGCAGGGAAGGAAAATCAGCCTATGGTTCAGGATGGTCTCATGGAAATAGCACCAGAGGGAGCCAAGTTGTGTCACTTTTGCGCTCCCCTTGGGCTGCCTTGAACAGCTGCAGTGTGCCTGGAGCTAAGGGCTTCCTAGTTTTAAAAATCCTAGCCCAGGGCCTAAGCCTGACAGTAACCCTAGGAAGGTAAATCAGCCGGGTATTACGGTTCTTCATAAGGAAAAAGCCGCGAAAGCAGCCATGCTGTGGCACTTCTGCGCTCCTTTTGAAATGCCTTTAGCAGCTGCCGTAAGCCTGGAACTCAGGGCTTCCTGGTTAAAAAAATACTAGCCCTAGGCTGAACCCTGGCCCTAACCCTAGGCAGATAAATCAGCCTAGGTATAGGGATGGTGCCAAGGAAAAAGCTGTGAAAGCAGACATGTTGTGGCACTTTTGCACTCTCTTTTGGATGCCTTTCACAGCTCCAGTGTGCCTGGAGGTCTGGGCTTCCTGATTTTGAAAATCCTAGCACAAGGCCTACCTCACCCCAACCCGACGACGTGAAAGGCAAATCAGCCAGGAATTAGGGATGTCCCCAAGGAAATAGCTGTGGAGGCAGGCATGTTGTGGTACTTTTGTGCACTTCTTGGGTAGTCCTTCACAGTTGCTATGTTCTTGGAACTCAGGGCTTTCTGGTTCAAAGAACACTAACCTAGGCGTAACTCAAACCTCAACGCTAGGAATGAAAATCAGCCTATGGTTTGGGATGGACTCATAAGAAGAGCAGCAGAGGCAGCCAAGTTGTGTCACTTTTGCGCTCCCATAGGGATGCCTTGAACAGCTGTAGTGTGCCTGGAGCTAAGGGCTTCCTAGTTTTAAAAATCCTAGCCCAGGGCCTAAGCCTAACATTAACCCTAGGAAGGTAAATCAGCCGGGTATTAGGGTTCTTTTTAAGGAAAAAGCCGTGAAAACAGCCGTGTTGTGGCACTTCTGCGCTCCCTTTGGGATGTCTTTGGCAGCTGCAGTAAGCCTGGAACTCAGGCCTTCCTGGTTCAAAATATCCTAGCCCTAGGCTGAACCCTAACCCTAACCCTAACCCTCACCCTAACCCTAACCCTAACCCTAACCCTAACCCTAACCCTAACCCAAACCCTAACCCTAACCCTAACCCTAACCCTAACCCTAACCCTAACCCTAACCCTAACCCTAACCCTAACCCAAACCCTAACCCTAACCCTAACCCTAACCCTAACCCTAACGCTAACCCTAACCCTAACCCTAACCCTAACCCTAACCCTAACCCTAGCCCTAACCCTAAACCTAACCCTAACCCTTACCCTAACCCTAACCCCTAACCCTAACCCTAACCCTAACCCTAACCCTAACCCTAACCCAAACCCTAACCCTAACCCTAACCCTAACCCTAACCCTAACCCTAACCCTAACCCTAACCCAAACCCTAACCCTAACCCTAACCTTAACCCTAACCCTAACCCTAACCCTAACCCTAACCCTAACCCTAACCGAAACCCTAACCCTAACCCTAACCCTAACCCTAACCCTAACCCTAACCCTAACCCTAACCCTAACCCAAACCCTAACCCTAACCCTAACCCTAACCCTAACCCTAACACTAACCCTAACGCTAACCCTAACCCTAACCCTAACCCTAACCCTAACCCTAACCCTAACCCTAACCCTAGCCCTAACCCTAAACCTAACCCTAACCCTTACCCTAACCCTAACCCCTAACCCTAACCCTAACCCTAACCCTAACCCTAACCCTAACCCTAACCCTAACCCTAACCCTAACCCAAACCCTAACCCTAACCCTTACCCTAACCCTAACCCTAACCCTAACCCTAACCCTAACCCTAACCCTAACCCAAACCCTAACCCTAACCCTAACCCTAACCCTAACCCTAACCCTAACCCTAACCCTAACCCTAACCCTAACCCCAAACCCTAACCCTAACCCTAACCCTAACCCTAACCCTAACCCTAACCCTAACCCTAACCCTAACCCTAACCCAAACCCTAACCGTAACCCCTAACCCTAACCCTAACCCTAACCCTAACCCTAGGAATGTAAATCAGCCTGGTGTTAGGCTTCTTGCCAAGGAAAAAGCCGTGAAAGCAGACATGTTGTGGCACTTTTGAACTCTCTTTTGGATGCCTTTCACAGCTCCAGTGTGCCTGGAGGTCTGGGCTTCCTGACTTTGAAAATCCTAGCACAAGGCCTACCTAACCCCAACCCGAAGACGTGAAAGGCAAATCAGCCAGGAATTAGGGATGTTCCCAACGAAATAGCTGTGGAGGCAGGCATGTTGTGGTACTTTTGTGCACTTCTTGGGTAGTCCTTGGCAGCTGCTGTGTGCTTGGGACTCAGGATTTTCTGGTTCAAAGAACCTTAACCCTAGGCGTAATTCAAACCTCAACGCTAGGAAGGAAAATCAGCCTATGTTTCGGGATGGACTCATGAGAAGAGCAGCAGAGGCAGCCAAGTTGTGTCACTTTTGCGGCCCTCTTGGGATGCCTTGAACAGTTGCAGTGTGCCTGGAGCTAAGGGCTTCCTAGTTTTAAAAATCCTAGCCCAGGGCCTAAGCCTAACATTAACCATAGGAAGGTAAATCAGCCGGGTATTAGGGTTCTTACTAAGGAAAAAGCTGTGAAAGCTGCCATGTTGTGCCACTTTTGCACTCTCCTTTGGATGCCTTTCACAGCTCCAGTGTGCCTGGAGGTCTGGGCTTCCTGATTTTAAATATCCTAGCACGAGGTCTACCTAACTCTGACCCGACGACGTGAAAGGCAAATCAGCCAGGAATTAGGGATGTCCCCAAGGAAAAATCTGTGGAGGCAGGCATGTTGTGGTACTTTTGTGCACTTCTTGGCTAGTCCTTGGCAGCTGCTGTGTTCTTGGAACTCAGGGCTTTCTGGTTAAAAGAACACTAACCCTAGGCGTAACTCAAACCTCAACGCAGGGAAGGAAAATCAGCCTATGGTTCAGGATGGTCTCATGGAAATAGCACCAGAGGGAGCCAAGTTGTGTCACTTTTGCGCTCCCCTTGGGCTGCCTTGAACAGCTGCAGTGTGCCTGGAGCTAAGGGCTTCCTAGTTTTAAAAATCCTAGCCCAGGGCCTAAGCCTGACAGTAACCCTAGGAAGGTAAATCAGCCGGGTATTACGGTTCTTCATAAGGAAAAAGCCGCGAAAGCAGCCATGCTGTGGCACTTCTGCGCTCCTTTTGAAATGCCTTTAGCAGCTGCCGTAAGCCTGGAACTCAGGGCTTCCTGGTTAAAAAAATACTAGCCCTAGGCTGAACCCTGGCCCTAACCCTAGGCAGATAAATCAGCCTAGGTATAGGGATGGTGCCAAGGAAAAAGCTGTGAAAGCAGACATGTTGTGGCACTTTTGCACTCTCTTTTGGATGCCTTTCACAGCTCCAGTGTGCCTGGAGGTCTGGGCTTCCTGATTTTGAAAATCCTAGCACAAGGCCTACCTCACCCCAACCCGACGACGTGAAAGGCAAATCAGCCAGGAATTAGGGATGTCCCCAAGGAAATAGCTGTGGAGGCAGGCATGTTGTGGTACTTTTGTGCACTTCTTGGGTAGTCCTTCACAGTTGCTATGTTCTTGGAACTCAGGGCTTTCTGGTTCAAAGAACACTAACCTAGGCGTAACTCAAACCTCAACGCTAGGAATGAAAATCAGCCTATGGTTTGGGATGGACTCATAAGAAGAGCAGCAGAGGCAGCCAAGTTGTGTCACTTTTGCGCTCCCATAGGGATGCCTTGAACAGCTGTAGTGTGCCTGGAGCTAAGGGCTTCCTAGTTTTAAAAATCCTAGCCCAGGGCCTAAGCCTAACATTAACCCTAGGAAGGTAAATCAGCCGGGTATTAGGGTTCTTTTTAAGGAAAAAGCCGTGAAAACAGCCGTGTTGTGGCACTTCTGCGCTCCCTTTGGGATGTCTTTGGCAGCTGCAGTAAGCCTGGAACTCAGGCCTTCCTGGTTCAAAATATCCTAGCCCTAGGCTGAACCGTAACCCTAACCCTAACCCTAACCCTAAACGTAACCCTAACCCAAAACCTAACCCTAACCCTAAACCTAACCTTAATCCTAACCCTAACCCTAACCCTAACCCTAACCCTAACCCTAACCCTAACCCTAACCCTAACCCCTAACCCTAACCCTAACCCTAACCCCTAACTCTAACCCTAACCCTAACCCTAACCCTAATCCTAACCCTAACCCTAACCCTAACCCTAACCCTAACCCAAACCCTAACCCTAACCCTAACCCTAACCCTAACCCTAACCCTAACCCTAACCTTAACCCTAAGCCTAACCCTAACCCTAACCCTAAGCCTAAGCCTAACCCTAACCCTAACCCTAACCCTAAGCCTAACCCTAACCCTAACCCTAACCAAACCCTAACCCTAACCCTAACCCTAACCCTAATCCTAACCCAAACCCAAACCCTAACCCTAACCCTAACCCTAACCCTAACCCTAACCCTAACCCTAACCCTAACCCAAACCCTAACCCTAACCCTAACCCTAACCCTAACCCTAACCCAAACCCTAACCCTAACCCCTAACCCTAACCCTAACCCTAACCCTAACCCTAGGAATGTAAATCAGCCTGGTGTTAGGCTTCTTGCCAAGGAAAAAGCCGTGAAAGCAGACATGTTGTGGCACTTTTGAACTCTCTTTTGGATGCCTTTCACAGCTCCAGTGTGCCTGGAGGTCTGGGCTTCCTGACTTTGAAAATCCTAGCACAAGGCCTACCTAACCCCAACCCGAAGACGTGAAAGGCAAATCAGCCAGGAATTAGGGATGTTCCCAACGAAATAGCTGTGGAGGCAGGCATGTTGTGGTACTTTTGTGCACTTCTTGGGTAGTCCTTGGCAGCTGCTGTGTGCTTGGGACTCAGGATTTTCTGGTTCAAAGAACCTTAACCCTAGGCGTAATTCAAACCTCAACGCTAGGAAGGAAAATCAGCCTATGTTTCGGGATGGACTCATGAGAAGAGCAGCAGAGGCAGCCAAGTTGTGTCACTTTTGCGGCCCTCTTGGGATGCCTTGAACAGTTGCAGTGTGCCTGGAGCTAAGGGCTTCCTAGTTTTAAAAATCCTAGCCCAGGGCCTAAGCCTAACATTAACCATAGGAAGGTAAATCAGCCGGGTATTAGGGTTCTTACTAAGGAAAAAGCTGTGAAAGCTGCCATGTTGTGCCACTTTTGCACTCTCCTTTGGATGCCTTTCACAGCTCCAGTGTGCCTGGAGGTCTGGGCTTCCTGATTTTAAATATCCTAGCACGAGGTCTACCTAACTCTGACCCGACGACGTGAAAGGCAAATCAGCCAGGAATTAGGGATGTCCCCAAGGAAAAATCTGTGGAGGCAGGCATGTTGTGGTACTTTTGTGCACTTCTTGGCTAGTCCTTGGCAGCTGCTGTGTTCTTGGAACTCAGGGCTTTCTGGTTAAAAGAACACTAACCCTAGGCGTAACTCAAACCTCAACGCAGGGAAGGAAAATCAGCCTATGGTTCAGGATGGTCTCATGGAAATAGCACCAGAGGGAGCCAAGTTGTGTCACTTTTGCGCTCCCCTTGGGCTGCCTTGAACAGCTGCAGTGTGCCTGGATCTAAGGGCTTCCTAGTTTTAAAAATCCTAGCCCAGGGCCTAAGCCTGACAGTAACCCTAGGAAGGTAAATCAGCTGGGTATTACGGTTCTTCATAAGGAAAAAGCCGCGAAAGCAGCCATGCTGTGGCACTTCTGCGCTCCTTTTGAAATGCCTTTAGCAGCTGCCGTAAGCCTGGAACTCAGGGCTTCCTGGTTAAAAAAATACTAGCCCTAGGCTGAACCCTGGCCCTAACCCTAGGCAGATAAATCAGCCTAGGTATAGGGATGGTGCCAAGGAAAAAGCTGTGAAAGCAGACATGTTGTGGCACTTTTGCACTCTCTTTTGGATGCCTTTCACAGCTCCAGTGTGCCTGGAGGTCTGGGCTTCCTGATTTTGAAAATCCTAGCACAAGGCCTACCTCACCCCAACCCGACGACGTGAAAGGCAAATCAGCCAGGAATTAGGGATGTCCCCAAGGAAATAGCTGTGGAGGCAGGCATGTTGTGGTACTTTTGTGCACTTCTTGGGTAGTCCTTCACAGTTGCTATGTTCTTGGAACTCAGGGCTTTCTGGTTCAAAGAACACTAACCTAGGCGTAACTCAAACCTCAACGCTAGGAATGAAAATCAGCCTATGGTTTGGGATGGACTCATAAGAAGAGCAACAGAGGCAGCCAAGTTGTGTCACTTTTGCGCTCCCATAGGGATGCCTTGAACAGCTGTAGTGTGCCTGGAGCTAAGGGCTTCCTAGTTTTAAAAATCCTAGCCCAGGGCCTAAGCCTAACATTAACCCTAGGAAGGTAAATCAGCCGGGTATTAGGGTTCTTTTTAAGGAAAAAGCCGTGAAAACAGCCGTGTTGTGGCACTTCTGCGCTCCCTTTGGGATGTCTTTGGCAGCTGCAGTAAGCCTGGAACTCAGGCCTTCCTGGTTCAAAATATCCTAGCCCTAGGCTGAACCCTAACCCTAACCCTAACCCTAACCCTAACCCTAACCCTAACCCTAACCCTAACCCTAACCCTAACCCAAACCCTAACCCTAACCCTAACCCTAACCCTAACCCTAACCCTAACCCTACCACTAACCCTAACCCTAACCCTAACCCTAACCCAAACCCTAACCCTAACCCTAACCCTAACCCTAACCCTAACCGTAACGCTAACCCTAACCCTAACCCTAACCCTAACCCTAACCCTAACCCTAACCCTAACCCTAACCCTAACCCTAACCCTAGCCCTAACCCTAAACCTAACCCTAACCCTTAACCTAACCCTAACCCCTAACCCTAACCCTAACCCTAACCCTAACCCTAACCCTAACCCTAACCCAAACCCTAACCCTAACCCTAACCCTAAACCTAACCCTAACCCTAACCCTAACCCAAACCCTAACCCTAACCCTAACCTTAACCCTAACCCTAAACCTAACCCTAACCCTAACCCTAACCCTAACCCAAACCCTAACCCTAACCCAAACCCTAACCCAAACCCTAACCCTAACCCTTACCCTAACCCTAACCCCTAACCCTAACCCTAACCCTAACCCTAACCCTAACCCTAACCCTAACCCAAACCCTAACCCTAACCCTAACCCTAACCCTAACCCTAACCCTAACCCTAACCCTAACCCTAACCCTAACCCAAACCCTAACCCTAACCCTAACCCTAACCCTAACCCTAACCCTAACCCTAACCCTAACCCCAAACCCTAACCCTAACCCTAACCCTAACCCTAACCCTAACCCTAACCCTAACCCTAACCCTAACCCAAACCCTAACCCTAACCCCTAACCCTAACCCTAACCCTAACCCTAACCCTAGGAATGTAAATCAGCCTGGTGTTAGGCTTCTTGCCAAGGAAAAAGCCGTGAAAGCAGACATGTTGTGGCACTTTTGAACTCTCTTTTGGATGCCTTTCACAGCTCCAGTGTGCCTGGAGGTCTGGGCTTCCTGACTTTGAAAATCCTAGCACAAGGCCTACCTAACCCCAACCCGAAGACGTGAAAGGCAAATCAGCCAGGAATTAGGGATGTTCCCAACGAAATAGCTGTGGAGGCAGGCATGTTGTGGTACTTTTGTGCACTTCTTGGGTAGTCCTTGGCAGCTGCTGTGTGCTTGGGACTCAGGATTTTCTGGTTCAAAGAACCTTAACCCTAGGCGTAATTCAAACCTCAACGCTAGGAAGGAAAATCAGCCTATGTTTCGGGATGGACTCATGAGAAGAGCAGCAGAGGCAGCCAAGTTGTGTCACTTTTGCGGCCCTCTTGGGATGCCTTGAACAGTTGCAGTGTGCCTGGAGCTAAGGGCTTCCTAGTTTTAAAAATCCTAGCCCAGGGCCTAAGCCTAACATTAACCATAGGAAGGTAAATCAGCCGGGTATTAGGGTTCTTACTAAGGAAAAAGCTGTGAAAGCTGCCATGTTGTGCCACTTTTGCACTCTCCTTTGGATGCCTTTCACAGCTCCAGTGTGCCTGGAGGTCTGGGCTTCCTGATTTTAAATATCCTAGCACGAGGTCTACCTAACTCTGACCCGACGACGTGAAAGGCAAATCAGCCAGGAATTAGGGATGTCCCCAAGGAAAAATCTGTGGAGGCAGGCATGTTGTGGTACTTTTGTGCACTTCTTGGCTAGTCCTTGGCAGCTGCTGTGTTCTTGGAACTCAGGGCTTTCTGGTTAAAAGAACACTAACCCTAGGCGTAACTCAAACCTCAACGCAGGGAAGGAAAATCAGCCTATGGTTCAGGATGGTCTCATGGAAATAGCACCAGAGGGAGCCAAGTTGTGTCACTTTTGCGCTCCCCTTGGGCTGCCTTGAACAGCTGCAGTGTGCCTGGAGCTAAGGGCTTCC
>NC_086207.1:1506498-1508998 GCF_035770615.1 Melospiza melodia melodia
AACCCAAACCCTAACCCTAACCCTAACCCTAACCCTAACCCTAACCCTAACCCTAACCCTAACCCTAACCCTAACCCTAACACTAACCCTAACCCTAACCCTAACACTAACCCTAACCCTAACCCCTAACCCTAACCCTAACCCTAACCCTAACCCCTAACCCTAACCCTAACCCTAACCCTAACCCTAACCCTAACCCTAACCCAAACCCTAACCCTAACCCTAACCCTAACCCTAACCCTAACCCTAACCCTAACCCAAACCCTAACCCTAACCCTAACCCTAACCCTAACCCTAACCCTAACCCTAACCCTAACCCTAACCAAACCCTAACCCTAACCCTAACCCTAACCCTAACCCTAACCCTAACCCAAACCCAAACCCTAACCCTAACCCTAACCCTAACCCTAACCCTAACCCTAACCCTAACCCTAACCCTAACCCTAACCCTAACCAAACCCTAACCCTAACCCTAACCCTAACCCTAACCCTAACCCTAACGCAACCCCAAACCCTAACCCTAACCCTAACCCTAACCCTAACCCTAACCCTAACCCTAACCCAAACCCTAACCCTAACCCTAACCCCTAACCCTAACCCTAACCCTAACCCTAACCCTAGGAATGTAAATCAGCCTGGTGTTAGGCTTCTTGCCAAGGAAAAAGCCGTGAAAGCAGACATGTTGTGGCACTTTTGAACTCTCTTTTGGATGCCTTTCACAGCTCCAGTGTGCCTGGAGGTCTGGGCTTCCTGACTTTGAAAATCCTAGCACAAGGCCTACCTAACCCCAACCCGAAGACGTGAAAGGCAAATCAGCCAGGAATTAGGGATGTTCCCAACGAAATAGCTGTGGAGGCAGGCATGTTGTGGTACTTTTGTGCACTTCTTGGGTAGTCCTTGGCAGCTGCTGTGTGCTTGGGACTCAGGATTTTCTGGTTCAAAGAACCTTAACCCTAGGCGTAATTCAAACCTCAACGCTAGGAAGGAAAATCAGCCTATGTTTCGGGATGGACTCATGAGAAGAGCAGCAGAGGCAGCCAAGTTGTGTCACTTTTGCGGCCCTCTTGGGATGCCTTGAACAGTTGCAGTGTGCCTGGAGCTAAGGGCTTCCTAGTTTTAAAAATCCTAGCCCAGGGCCTAAGCCTAACATTAACCATAGGAAGGTAAATCAGCCGGGTATTAGGGTTCTTACTAAGGAAAAAGCTGTGAAAGCTGCCATGTTGTGCCACTTTTGCACTCTCCTTTGGATGCCTTTCACAGCTCCAGTGTGCCTGGAGGTCTGGGCTTCCTGATTTTAAATATCCTAGCACGAGGTCTACCTAACTCTGACCCGACGACGTGAAAGGCAAATCAGCCAGGAATTAGGGATGTCCCCAAGGAAAAATCTGTGGAGGCAGGCATGTTGTGGTACTTTTGTGCACTTCTTGGGTAGTCCTTGGCAGCTGCTGTGTTCTTGGAACTCAGGGCTTTCTGGTTAAAAGAACACTAACCCTAGGCGTAACTCAAACCTCAACGCAGGGAAGGAAAATCAGCCTATGGTTCAGGATGGTCTCATGGAAATAGCACCAGAGGGAGCCAAGTTGTGTCACTTTTGCGCTCCCCTTGGGCTGCCTTGAACAGCTGCAGTGTGCCTGGAGCTAAGGGCTTCCTAGTTTTAAAAATCCTAGCCCAGGGCCTAAGCCTGACAGTAACCCTAGGAAGGTAAATCAGCTGGGTATTACGGTTCTTCATAAGGAAAAAGCCGCGAAAGCAGCCATGCTGTGGCACTTCTGCGCTCCTTTTGAAATGCCTTTAGCAGCTGCCGTAAGCCTGGAACTCAGGGCTTCCTGGTTAAAAAAATACTAGCCCTAGGCTGAACCCTGGCCCTAACCCTAGGCAGATAAATCAGCCTAGGTATAGGGATGGTGCCAAGGAAAAAGCTGTGAAAGCAGACATGTTGTGGCACTTTTGCACTCTCTTTTGGATGCCTTTCACAGCTCCAGTGTGCCTGGAGGTCTGGGCTTCCTGATTTTGAAAATCCTAGCACAAGGCCTACCTCACCCCAACCCGACGACGTGAAAGGCAAATCAGCCAGGAATTAGGGATGTCCCCAAGGAAATAGCTGTGGAGGCAGGCATGTTGTGGTACTTTTGTGCACTTCTTGGGTAGTCCTTCACAGTTGCTATGTTCTTGGAACTCAGGGCTTTCTGGTTCAAAGAACACTAACCTAGGCGTAACTCAAACCTCAACGCTAGGAATGAAAATCAGCCTATGGTTTGGGATGGACTCATAAGAAGAGCAGCAGAGGCAGCCAAGTTGTGTCACTTTTGCGCTCCCATAGGGATGCCTTGAACAGCTGTAGTGTGCCTGGAGCTAAGGGCTTCCTAGTTTTAAAAATCCTAGCCCAGGGCCTAAGCCTAACATTAACCCTAGGAAGGTAAATCAGCCGGGTATTAGGGTTCTTTTTAAGGAAAAAGCCGTGAAAACAGCCGTGTTGTGGCACTTCTGCGCTCCCTTTGGG
>NC_086207.1:1516498-1518998 GCF_035770615.1 Melospiza melodia melodia
CTGCCGTAAGCCTGGAACTCAGGGCTTCCTGGTTAAAAAAATACTAGCCCTAGGCTGAACCCTGGCCCTAACCCTAGGCAGATAAATCAGCCTAGGTATAGGGATGGTGCCAAGGAAAAAGCTGTGAAAGCAGACATGTTGTGGCACTTTTGCACTCTCTTTTGGATGCCTTTCACAGCTCCAGTGTGCCTGGAGGTCTGGGCTTCCTGATTTTGAAAATCCTAGCACAAGGCCTACCTCACCCCAACCCGACGACGTGAAAGGCAAATCAGCCAGGAATTAGGGATGTCCCCAAGGAAATAGCTGTGGAGGCAGGCATGTTGTGGTACTTTTGTGCACTTCTTGGGTAGTCCTTCAGAGTTGCTATGTTCTTGGAACTCAGGGCTTTCTGGTTCAAAGAACACTAACCTAGGCGTAACTCAAACCTCAACGCTAGGAATGAAAATCAGCCTATGGTTTGGGATGGACTCATAAGAAGAGCAGCAGAGGCAGCCAAGTTGTGTCACTTTTGCGCTCCCATAGGGATGCCTTGAACAGCTGTAGTGTGCCTGGAGCTAAGGGCTTCCTAGTTTTAAAAATCCTAGCCCAGGGCCTAAGCCTAATATTAACCCTAGGAAGGTAAATCAGCCGGGTATTAGGGTTCTTTTTAAGGAAAAAGCCGTGAAAACAGCCGTGTTGTGGCACTTCTGCGCTCCCTTTGGGATGTCTTTGGCAGCTGCAGTAAGCCTGGAACTCAGGCCTTCCTGGTTCAAAATATCCTAGCCCTAGGCTGAACCCTAAACCTAACCCTAACCCTAACCCTAACCGTAACCCTAACCCTAACCCTAACCCTAACCCTAACCCTAACCCTAACCCTAACCCTAACCCTAACCCTAACCCTAACACAAACCCTAACCCAAACCCTAACCCTAACCCTAACCCGAAACCTAACCCTAACCCTAACCCTAACCCTAACCCAAACCCTAACCCTAACCCTAACCCTAAACCAAACCCTAACCCTAACCCTTACCCTAACCCTAACCCTAACCCTAACCCTAACCCTAACCCTAACCCAAACCCTAACCCTAACCCTAACCCTAACCCTAACCCTAAGCCTAACCCTAACCCTAACCCTAACCCTAACCCTAACCCTAACCCAAACCCTAACCCTAACCCTAACCCTAACCCTAACCCTAACCTCCCTAACCCTAACCCTAACCCTAACCCTAACCCTAACCCCTAACCCTAACCCTAACCCTAACCCTAACCCTAACCAAACCTAACCCTAACCCTAACCTAACCCTAACCCTAACCCTAACCCTAACCTTAACCCTGACTCTAACCCTAACCCTAACCCTAAGCCTAACCCTAACCCTAACCCTAACCCAAACCCTAACCCTAACCCTAACCCTAACCCTAACCCTAACCCTAACCCTAACCCTAAACCTAACCTAACCCTAACCCTAACCCTAACCCTAACCCTAACCCAAACCCTAACCCTAACCCTAACCCTAACCCTAACCCTAACCCTAACCCTAACCCTAACCAAACCCTAACCCTAACCCTAACCCTAACCCTAACCCTAACCCTAACCCAAACCAAACCCTAACCCTAACCCTAACCCTAACCCTAACCCTAACCCTAACCCTAACCCTAACCCTAACCCTAACCCAAACCCTAACCCTAACCCTAACCCTAACCCTAACCCAAACCCTAACCCTAACCCCTAACCCTAACCCTAACCCTAACCCTAACCCTAGGAATGTAAATCAGCCTGGTGTTAGGCTTCTTGCCAAGGAAAAAGCCGTGAAAGCAGACATGTTGTGGCACTTTTGAACTCTCTTTTGGATGCCTTTCACAGCTCCAGTGTGCCTGGAGGTCTGGGCTTCCTGACTTTGAAAATCCTAGCACAAGGCCTACCTAACCCCAACCCGAAGACGTGAAAGGCAAATCAGCCAGGAATTAGGGATGTTCCCAACGAAATAGCTGTGGAGGCAGGCATGTTGTGGTACTTTTGTGCACTTCTTGGGTAGTCCTTGGCAGCTGCTGTGTGCTTGGGACTCAGGATTTTCTGGTTCAAAGAACCTTAACCCTAGGCGTAATTCAAACCTCAACGCTAGGAAGGAAAATCAGCCTATGTTTCGGGATGGACTCATGAGAAGAGCAGCAGAGGCAGCCAAGTTGTGTCACTTTTGCGGCCCTCTTGGGATGCCTTGAACAGTTGCAGTGTGCCTGGAGCTAAGGGCTTCCTAGTTTTAAAAATCCTAGCCCAGGGCCTAAGCCTAACATTAACCATAGGAAGGTAAATCAGCCGGGTATTAGGGTTCTTACTAAGGAAAAAGCTGTGAAAGCTGCCATGTTGTGCCACTTTTGCACTCTCCTTTGGATGCCTTTCACAGCTCCAGTGTGCCTGGAGGTCTGGGCTTCCTGATTTTAAATATCCTAGCACGAGGTCTACCTAACTCTGACCCGACGACGTGAAAGGCAAATCAGCCAGGAATTAGGGATGTCCCCAAGGAAA
>NC_086207.1:1556498-1561498 GCF_035770615.1 Melospiza melodia melodia
CAGTTGCAGTGTGCCTGGAGCTAAGGGCTTCCTAGTTTTAAAAATCCTAGCCCAGGGCCTAAGCCTAACATTAACCATAGGAAGGTAAATCAGCCGGGTATTAGGGTTCTTACTAAGGAAAAAGCTGTGAAAGCTGCCATGTTGTGCCACTTTTGCACTCTCCTTTGGATGCCTTTCACAGCTCCAGTGTGCCTGGAGGTCTGGGCTTCCTGATTTTAAATATCCTAGCACGAGGTCTACCTAACTCTGACCCGACGACGTGAAAGGCAAATCAGCCAGGAATTAGGGATGTCCCCAAGGAAAAATCTGTGGAGGCAGGCATGTTGTGGTACTTTTGTGCACTTCTTGGGTAGTCCTTGGCAGCTGCTGTGTTCTTGGAACTCAGGGCTTTCTGGTTAAAAGAACACTAACCCTAGGCGTAACTCAAACCTCAACGCAGGGAAGGAAAATCAGCCTATGGTTCAGGATGGTCTCATGGAAATAGCACCAGAGGGAGCCAAGTTGTGTCACTTTTGCGCTCCCCTTGGGCTGCCTTGAACAGCTGCAGTGTGCCTGGAGCTAAGGGCTTCCTAGTTTTAAAAATCCTAGCCCAGGGCCTAAGCCTGACAGTAACCCTAGGAAGGTAAATCAGCTGGGTATTACGGTTCTTCATAAGGAAAAAGCCGCGAAAGCAGCCATGCTGTGGCACTTCTGCGCTCCTTTTGAAATGCCTTTAGCAGCTGCCGTAAGCCTGGAACTCAGGGCTTCCTGGTTAAAAAAATACTAGCCCTAGGCTGAACCCTGGCCTTAACCCTAGGCAGATAAATCAGCCTAGGTATAGGGATGGTGCCAAGGAAAAAGCTGTGAAAGCAGACATGTTGTGGCACTTTTGCACTCTCTTTTGGATGCCTTTCACAGCTCCAGTGTGCCTGGAGGTCTGGGCTTCCTGATTTTGAAAATCCTAGCACAAGGCCTACCTCACCCCAACCCGACGACGTGAAAGGCAAATCAGCCAGGAATTAGGGATGTCCCCAAGGAAATAGCTGTGGAGGCAGGCATGTTGTGGTACTTTTGTGCACTTCTTGGGTAGTCCTTCACAGTTGCTATGTTCTTGGAACTCAG
The DNA here is from genome assembly GCF_035770615.1 of Melospiza melodia melodia. NCBI lineage: Eukaryota > Metazoa > Chordata > Aves > Passeriformes > Passerellidae > Melospiza > Melospiza melodia. The sequence continues at coordinate 1,557,600 of NC_086207.1, forward strand.
GGCTTTCTGGTTCAAAGAACACTAACCTAGGCGTAACTCAAACCTCAACGCTAGGAATGAAAATCAGCCTATGGTTTGGGATGGACTCATAAGAAGAGCAGCAGAGGCAGCCAAGTTGTGTCACTTTTGCGCTCCCATAGGGATGCCTTGAACAGCTGTAGTGTGCCTGGAGCTAAGGGCTTCCTAGTTTTAAAAATCCTAGCCCAGGGCCTAAGCCTAACATTAACCCTAGGAAGGTAAATCAGCCGGGTATTAGGGTTCTTTTTAAGGAAAAAGCCGTGAAAACAGCCGTGTTGTGGCACTTCTGCGCTCCCTTTGGGATGTCTTTGGCAGCTGCAGTAAGCCTGGAACTCAGGCCTTCCTGGTTCAAAATATCCTAGCCCTAGGCTGAACCCTAACCCTAACCCTAACCCTAACCCTAACCCTAACCCCTAACCCTAACCCTAACCCTAACCCTTACCCTAACCCTAACCCTAACCCTAACCCTAACCCTAACCCTAACCCTAACCCTAACCCTAACCCAAACCCTAACCCTAACCCTAACCCTAACCCTAACCCTAACCCTAACCCTAACCCTAACCCTAACCCTAACACTAACCCTAACCCTAACCCCTAACCCTAACCCTAACCCTAACCCTAACCCCTAACCCTAACCCTAACCCTAACCCTAACCCTAACCCTAACCCTAACCCTAACCCAAACCCTAACCCTAACCCTAACCCTAACCCTAACCCTAACCCTAACCCAAACCCTAACCCTAACCCTAACCCTAACCCTAACCCTAACCCTAACCCTAACCCTAACCCTAACCCTAACCAAACCCTAACCCTAACCCTAACCCTAACCCTAACCCTAACCCTAACCCTAACCCTAACCCTAACCCTAACCCTAACCCTAACCAAACCCTAACCCTAACCCTAACCCTAACCCTAACCCTAACCCTAACCCAAACCCAAACCCTAACCCTAACCCTAACCCTAACCCTAACCCTAACCCTAACCCTAACCCAAACCCTAACCCTAACCCCTAACCCTAACCCTAACCCTAACCCTAACCCTAGGAATGTAAATCAGCCTGGTGTTAGGCTTCTTGCCAAGGAAAAAGCCGTGAAAGCAGACATGTTGTGGCACTTTTGAACTCTCTTTTGGATGCCTTTCACAGCTCCAGTGTGCCTGGAGGTCTGGGCTTCCTGACTTTGAAAATCCTAGCACAAGGCCTACCTAACCCCAACCCGAAGACGTGAAAGGCAAATCAGCCAGGAATTAGGGATGTTCCCAACGAAATAGCTGTGGAGGCAGGCATGTTGTGGTACTTTTGTGCACTTCTTGGGTAGTCCTTGGCAGCTGCTGTGTGCTTGGGACTCAGGATTTTCTGGTTCAAAGAACCTTAACCCTAGGCGTAATTCAAACCTCAACGCTAGGAAGGAAAATCAGCCTATGTTTCGGGATGGACTCATGAGAAGAGCAGCAGAGGCAGCCAAGTTGTGTCACTTTTGCGGCCCTCTTGGGATGCCTTGAACAGTTGCAGTGTGCCTGGAGCTAAGGGCTTCCTAGTTTTAAAAATCCTAGCCCAGGGCCTAAGCCTAACATTAACCCTAGGAAGGTAAATCAGCCGGGTATTAGGGTTCTTACTAAGGAAAAAGCTGTGAAAGCTGCCATGTTGTGCCACTTTTGCACTCTCCTTTGGATGCCTTTCACAGCTCCAGTGTGCCTGGAGGTCTGGGCTTCCTGATTTTAAATATCCTAGCACGAGGTCTACCTAACTCTGACCCGACGACGTGAAAGGCAAATCAGCCAGGAATTAGGGATGTCCCCAAGGAAAAATCTGTGGAGGCAGGCATGTTGTGGTACTTTTGTGCACTTCTTGGGTAGTCCTTGGCAGCTGCTGTGTTCTTGGAACTCAGGGCTTTCTGGTTAAAAGAACACTAACCCTAGGCGTAACTCAAACCTCAACGCAGGGAAGGAAAATCAGCCTATGGTTCAGGATGGTCTCATGGAAATAGCACCAGAGGGAGCCAAGTTGTGTCACTTTTGCGCTCCCCTTGGGCTGCCTTGAACAGCTGCAGTGTGCCTGGAGCTAAGGGCTTCCTAGTTTTAAAAATCCTAGCCCAGGGCCTAAGCCTGACAGTAACCCTAGGAAGGTAAATCAGCTGGGTATTACGGTTCTTCATAAGGAAAAAGCCGCGAAAGCAGCCATGCTGTGGCACTTCTGCGCTCCTTTTGAAATGCCTTTAGCAGCTGCCGTAAGCCTGGAACTCAGGGCTTCCTGGTTAAAAAAATACTAGCCCTAGGCTGAACCCTGGCCCTAACCCTAGGCAGATAAATCAGCCTAGGTATAGGGATGGTGCCAAGGAAAAAGCTGTGAAAGCAGACATGTTGTGGCACTTTTGCACTCTCTTTTGGATGCCTTTCACAGCTCCAGTGTGCCTGGAGGTCTGGGCTTCCTGATTTTGAAAATCCTAGCACAAGGCCTACCTCACCCCAACCCGACGACGTGAAAGGCAAATCAGCCAGGAATTAGGGATGTCCCCAAGGAAATAGCTGTGGAGGCAGGCATGTTGTGGTACTTTTGTGCACTTCTTGGGTAGTCCTTCACAGTTGCTATGTTCTTGGAACTCAGGGCTTTCTGGTTCAAAGAACACTAACCTAGGCGTAACTCAAACCTCAACGCTAGGAATGAAAATCAGCCTATGGTTTGGGATGGACTCATAAGAAGAGCAGCAGAGGCAGCCAAGTTGTGTCACTTTTGCGCTCCCATAGGGATGCCTTGAACAGCTGTAGTGTGCCTGGAGCTAAGGGCTTCCTAGTTTTAAAAATCCTAGCCCAGGGCCTAAGCCTAACATTAACCCTAGGAAGGTAAATCAGCCGGGTATTAGGGTTCTTTTTAAGGAAAAAGCCGTGAAAACAGCCGTGTTGTGGCACTTCTGCGCTCCCTTTGGGATGTCTTTGGCAGCTGCAGTAAGCCTGGAACTCAGACCTTCCTGGTTCAAAATATCCTAGCCCTAGGCTGAACCCTAACCCTAACCCTAACCCTAACCCTAACCCTAACCCCTAACCCTAACCCTAACCCTAACCCTTACCCTAACCCTAACCCTAACCCTAACCCTAACCCTAACCCTAACCCTAACCCTAACCCAAACCCTAACCCTAACCCTAACCCTAACCCTAACCCTAACCCTAACCCTAACCCTAACCCTAACCCTAACACTAACCCTAACCCTAACCCCTAACCCTAACCCTAACCCTAACCCTAACCCCTAACCCTAACCCTAACCCTAATCCTAACCCTAACCCTAACCCTAACCCAAACCCTAACCCTAACCCTAACCCTAACCCTAACCCTAACCCTAACCCAAACCCTAACCCTAACCCTAACCCTAACCCTAACCCTAACCCTAACCCTAACCCTAACCCTAACCCTAACCCTAACCAAACCCTAACCCTAACCCTAACCCTAACCCTAACCCTAACCCTAACCCTAACCCTAACCCTAACCCTAACCCTAACCCTAACCCTAACCAAACCCTAACCCTAACCCTAACCCTAACCCTAACCCTAACCCTAACCCAAACCCAAACCCTAACCCTAACCCTAACCCTAACCCTAACCCTAACCCTAACCCTAACCCAAACCCTAACCCTAACCCCTAACCCTAACCCTAACCCTAACCCTAACCCTAGGAATGTAAATCAGCCTGGTGTTAGGCTTCTTGCCAAGGAAAAAGCCGTGAAAGCAGACATGTTGTGGCACTTTTGAACTCTCTTTTGGATGCCTTTCACAGCTCCAGTGTGCCTGGAGGTCTGGGCTTCCTGACTTTGAAAATCCTAGCACAAGGCCTACCTAACCCCAACCCGAAGACGTGAAAGGCAAATCAGCCAGGAATTAGGGATGTTCCCAACG
>NC_086207.1:1566498-1568998 GCF_035770615.1 Melospiza melodia melodia
CCCTAACCCTAACCCTAACCCTAACCCTAACCCTAACCCTAACCCAAACCCTAACCCTAACCCTAACCCTAACCCTAACCCTAACCCTAACCCAAACCCTAACCCTAACCCTAACCCAAACCCTAACCCTAACCCTAACCCTAACCCTAACCCTAACCCAAACCCTAACCCTAACCCTAACCCTAACCCTAACCCTAACCCTAACCCTAACCCTAACCCTAACCCTAACCCAAACCCTAACCCTAACCCTAACCCTAACCCTAACCCTAACCCTAACCCTAACCCTAACCCTAACCCAAACCCTAACCCTAACCCAAACCCTAACCCTAACCCTAACCCTAACCCTAACCCTAACCCTAACCCTAACCCTAACCCTAACCGAAACCCTAACCCTAACCCTAACCCTAACCCTAACCCTAACCCTAACCCAAACCCTAACCCTAACCCTAACCCTAACCCTAACCCTAACCCTAACCATAATCCTAACCCTAACCCTAACCCAAACCCTAACCCTAACCCTAACCCTAACCCTAACCCTAACCCTAACCCTAACCCTAACCCTAACCCAAACCCTAACCCTAACCCTAACGCTAACCCTAACCCTAACCCTAACCCTAACCCTAACCCTAACCCTAACCCTAACCCTAACCAAACCCTAACCCTAACCCTAACCCTAACCCTAACCCTAACCCTAACCCAAACCCAAACCCTAACCCTAACCCTAACCCTAACCCAAACCCTAACCCTAACCCTAACCCTAACCCTAACCCAAACCCTAATCCTAACCCCTAACCCTAACCCTAACCCTAACCCTAACCCTAGGAATGTAAATCAGCCTGGTGTTAGGCTTCTTGCCAAGGAAAAAGCCGTGAAAGCAGACATGTTGTGGCACTTTTGAACTCTCTTTTGGATGCCTTTCACAGCTCCAGTGTGCCTGGAGGTCTGGGCTTCCTGACTTTGAAAATCCTAGCACAAGGCCTACCTAACCCCAACCCGAAGACGTGAAAGGCAAATCAGCCAGGAATTAGGGATGTTCCCAACGAAATAGCTGTGGAGGCAGGCATGTTGTGGTACTTTTGTGCACTTCTTGGGTAGTCCTTGGCAGCTGCTGTGTGCTTGGGACTCAGGATTTTCTGGTTCAAAGAACCTTAACCCTAGGCGTAATTCAAACCTCAACGCTAGGAAGGAAAATCAGCCTATGTTTCGGGATGGACTCATGAGAAGAGCAGCAGAGGCAGCCAAGTTGTGTCACTTTTGCGGCCCTCTTGGGATGCCTTGAACAGTTGCAGTGTGCCTGGAGCTAAGGGCTTCCTAGTTTTAAAAATCCTAGCCCAGGGCCTAAGCCTAACATTAACCATAGGAAGGTAAATCAGCCGGGTATTAGGGTTCTTACTAAGGAAAAAGCTGTGAAAGCTGCCATGTTGTGCCACTTTTGCACTCTCCTTTGGATGCCTTTCACAGCTCCAGTGTGCCTGGAGGTCTGGGCTTCCTGATTTTAAATATCCTAGCACGAGGTCTACCTAACTCTGACCCGACGACGTGAAAGGCAAATCAGCCAGGAATTAGGGATGTCCCCAAGGAAAAATCTGTGGAGGCAGGCATGTTGTGGTACTTTTGTGCACTTCTTGGGTAGTCCTTGGCAGCTGCTGTGTTCTTGGAACTCAGGGCTTTCTGGTTAAAAGAACACTAACCCTAGGCGTAACTCAAACCTCAACGCAGGGAAGGAAAATCAGCCTATGGTTCAGGATGGTCTCATGGAAATAGCACCAGAGGGAGCCAAGTTGTGTCACTTTTGCGCTCCCCTTGGGCTGCCTTGAACAGCTGCAGTGTGCCTGGAGCTAAGGGCTTCCTAGTTTTAAAAATCCTAGCCCAGGGCCTAAGCCTGACAGTAACCCTAGGAAGGTAAATCAGCTGGGTATTACGGTTCTTCATAAGGAAAAAGCCGCGAAAGCAGCCATGCTGTGGCACTTCTGCGCTCCTTTTGAAATGCCTTTAGCAGCTGCCGTAAGCCTGGAACTCAGGGCTTCCTGGTTAAAAAAATACTAGCCCTAGGCTGAACCCTGGCCCTAACCCTAGGCAGATAAATCAGCCTAGGTATAGGGATGGTGCCAAGGAAAAAGCTGTGAAAGCAGACATGTTGTGGCACTTTTGCACTCTCTTTTGGATGCCTTTCACAGCTCCAGTGTGCCTGGAGGTCTGGGCTTCCTGATTTTGAAAATCCTAGCACAAGGCCTACCTCACCCCAACCCGACGACGTGAAAGGCAAATCAGCCAGGAATTAGGGATGTCCCCAAGGAAATAGCTGTGGAGGCAGGCATGTTGTGGTACTTTTGTGCACTTCTTGGGTAGTCCTTCACAGTTGCTATGTTCTTGGAACTCAGGGCTTTCTGGTTCAAAGAACACTAACCTAGGCGTAACTCAAACCTCAACGCTAGGAATGAAAATCAGCCTATGGTTTGGGATGGACTCATAAGAAGAGCAGCAGAGGCAGCCAAGTTGT
>NC_086207.1:1591498-1593998 GCF_035770615.1 Melospiza melodia melodia
GGGTTCTTTTTAAGGAAAAAGCCGTGAAAACAGCCGTGTTGTGGCACTTCTGCGCTCCCTTTGGGATGTCTTTGGCAGCTGCAGTAAGCCTGGAACTCAGGCCTTCCTGGTTCAAAATATCCTAGCCCTAGGCTGAACCCTAACCCTAACCCTAACCCTAACCCTAACCCTAACCCTAACCCTAACCCTAAGCCTAACCCTAACCCTAACCCTAACCAAACCCTAACCCTAACCCTAACCCTAACCCTAACCCTAACCCAAACCCAAACCCTAACCCTAACACTAACCCTAACCCTAACCCTAACCCTAACCCTAACCCTAACCCTAACCCTAACCCAAACCCTAACCCTAACCCTAACCCTAACCCTAACCCTAACCCAAACCCTAACCCTAACCCCTAACCCTAACCCTAACCCTAACCCTAACCCTAGGAATGTAAATCAGCCTGGTGTTAGGCTTCTTGCCAAGGAAAAAGCCGTGAAAGCAGACATGTTGTGGCACTTTTGAACTCTCTTTTGCATGCCTTTCACAGCTCCAGTGTGCCTGGAGGTCTGGGCTTCCTGACTTTGAAAATCCTAGCACAAGGCCTACCTAACCCCAACCCAAAGACGTGAAAGGCAAATCAGCCAGGAATTAGGGATGTTCCCAACGAAATAGCTGTGGAGGCAGGCATGTTGTGGTACTTTTGTGCACTTCTTGGGTAGTCCTTGGCAGCTGCTGTGTGCTTGGGACTCAGGATTTTCTGGTTCAAAGAACCTTAACCCTAGGCGTAATTCAAACCTCAACGCTAGGAAGGAAAATCAGCCTATGTTTCGGGATGGACTCATGAGAAGAGCAGCAGAGGCAGCCAAGTTGTGTCACTTTTGCGGCCCTCTTGGGATGCCTTGAACAGTTGCAGTGTGCCTGGAGCTAAGGGCTTCCTAGTTTTAAAAATCCTAGCCCAGGGCCTAAGCCTAACATTAACCATAGGAAGGTAAATCAGCCGGGTATTAGGGTTCTTACTAAGGAAAAAGCTGTGAAAGCTGCCATGTTGTGCCACTTTTGCACTCTCCTTTGGATGCCTTTCACAGCTCCAGTGTGCCTGGAGGTCTGGGCTTCCTGATTTTAAATATCCTAGCACGAGGTCTACCTAACTCTGACCCGACGACGTGAAAGGCAAATCAGCCAGGAATTAGGGATGTCCCCAAGGAAAAATCTGTGGAGGCAGGCATGTTGTGGTACTTTTGTGCACTTCTTGGCTAGTCCTTGGCAGCTGCTGTGTTCTTGGAACTCAGGGCTTTCTGGTTAAAAGAACACTAACCCTAGGCGTAACTCAAACCTCAACGCAGGGAAGGAAAATCAGCCTATGGTTCAGGATGGTCTCATGGAAATAGCACCAGAGGGAGCCAAGTTGTGTCACTTTTGCGCTCCCCTTGGGCTGCCTTGAACAGCTGCAGTGTGCCTGGAGCTAAGGGCTTCCTAGTTTTAAAAATCCTAGCCCAGGGCCTAAGCCTGACAGTAACCCTAGGAAGGTAAATCAGCTGGGTATTACGGTTCTTCATAAGGAAAAAGCCGCGAAAGCAGCCATGCTGTGGCACTTCTGCGCTCCTTTTGAAATGCCTTTAGCAGCTGCCGTAAGCCTGGAACTCAGGGCTTCCTGGTTAAAAAAATACTAGCCCTAGGCTGAACCCTGGCCCTAACCCTAGGCAGATAAATCAGCCAAGGTATAGGGATGGTGCAAGGAAAAAGCTGTGAAAGCAGACATGTTGTGGCACTTTTGCACTCTCTTTTGGATGCCTTTCACAGCTCCAGTGTGCCTGGAGGTCTGGGCTTCCTGATTTTGAAAATCCTAGCACAAGGCCTACCTCACCCCAACCCGACGACGTGAAAGGCAAATCAGCCAGGAATTAGGGATGTCCCCAAGGAAATAGCTGTGGAGGCAGGCATGTTGTGGTACTTTTGTGCACTTCTTGGGTAGTCCTTCACAGTTGCTATGTTCTTGGAACTCAGGGCTTTCTGGTTCAAAGAACACTAACCTAGGCGTAACTCAAACCTCAACGCTAGGAATGAAAATCAGCCTATGGTTTGGGATGGACTCATAAGAAGAGCAGCAGAGGCAGCCAAGTTGTGTCACTTTTGCGCTCCCATAGGGATGCCTTGAACAGCTGTAGTGTGCCTGGAGCACAGGGCTTCCTAGTTTTAAAAATCCTAGCCCAGGGCCTAAGCCTAACATTAACCCTAGGAAGGTAAATCAGCCGGGTATTAGGGTTCTTTTTAAGGAAAAAGCCGTGAAAACAGCCGTGTTGTGGCACTTCTGCGCTCCCTTTGGGATGTCTTTGGCAGCTGCAGTAAGCCTGGAACTCAGGCCTTCCTGGTTCAAAATATCCTAGCCCTAGGCTGAACCCTAACCCTAACCCTAACCCTAACCCTAACCCTAACCCTAACCCTAACCCTAAGCCTAACCCTAACCCTAACCCTAACCAAACCCTAACCCTAACCCTAACCCTAACCCTAACCCTAA
>NC_086207.1:1601498-1603998 GCF_035770615.1 Melospiza melodia melodia
ACTTCTTGGGTAGTCCTTCACAGTTGCTATGTTCTTGGAACTCAGGGCTTTCTGGTTCAAAGAACACTAACCTAGGCGTAACTCAAACCTCAACGCTAGGAATGAAAATCAGCCTATGGTTTGGGATGGACTCATAAGAAGAGCAGCAGAGGCAGCCAAGTTGTGTCACTTTTGCGCTCCCATAGGGATGCCTTGAACAGCTGTAGTGTGCCTGGAGCTAAGGGCTTCCTAGTTTTAAAAATCCTAGCCCAGGGCCTAAGCCTAACATTAACCCTAGGAAGGTAAATCAGCCGGGTATTAGGGTTCTTTTTAAGGAAAAAGCCGTGAAAACAGCCGTGTTGTGGCACTTCTGCGCTCCCTTTGGGATGTCTTTGGCAGCTGCAGTAAGCCTGGAACTCAGGCCTTCCTGGTTCAAAATATCCTAGCCCTAGGCTGAACCCTAACCCTAACCCTAACCCTAACCCTAACCCTAACCCTAACCCTAACCCTAAGCCTAACCCTAACCCTAACCCTAACCAAACCCTAACCCTAACCCTAACCCTAACCCTAACCCTAACCCAAACCCAAGCCCTAACCCTAACCCTAACCCTAACCCTAACCCTAACCCTAACCCTAACCCTAACCCTAAGCCTAACCCTAACCCTAACCCTAACCAAACCCTAACCCTAACCCTAACCCTAACCCTAACCCTAACCCAAACCCAAACCCTAACCCTAACACTAACCCTAACCCTAACCCTAACCCTAACCCTAACCCTAACCCTAACCCTAACCCAAACCCTAACCCTAACCCTAACCCTAACCCTAACCCTAACCCAAACCCTAACCCTAACCCCTAACCCTAACCCTAACCCTAACCCTAACCCTAGGAATGTAAATCAGCCTGGTGTTAGGCTTCTTGCCAAGGAAAAAGCCGTGAAAGCAGACATGTTGTGGCACTTTTGAACTCTCTTTTGGATGCCTTTCACAGCTCCAGTGTGCCTGGAGGTCTGGGCTTCCTGACTTTGAAAATCCTAGCACAAGGCCTACCTAACCCCAACCCGAAGACGTGAAAGGCAAATCAGCCAGGAATTAGGGATGTTCCCAACGAAATAGCTGTGGAGGCAGGCATGTTGTGGTACTTTTGTGCACTTCTTGGGTAGTCCTTGGCAGCTGATGTGTGCTTGGGACTCAGGATTTTCTGGTTCAAAGAACCTTAACCCTAGGCGTAATTCAAACCTCAACGCTAGGAAGGAAAATCAGCCTATGTTTCGGGATGGACTCATGAGAAGAGCAGCAGAGGCAGCCAAGTTGTGTCACTTTTGCGGCCCTCTTGGGATGCCTTGAACAGTTGCAGTGTGCCTGGAGCTAAGGGCTTCCTAGTTTTAAAAATCCTAGCCCAGGGCCTAAGCCTAACATTAACCATAGGAAGGTAAATCAGCCGGGTATTAGGGTTCTTACTAAGGAAAAAGCTGTGAAAGCTGCCATGTTGTGCCACTTTTGCACTCTCCTTTGGATGCCTTTCACAGCTCCAGTGTGCCTGGAGGTCTGGGCTTCCTGATTTTAAATATCCTAGCACGAGGTCTACCTAACTCTGACCCGACGACGTGAAAGGCAAATCAGCCAGGAATTAGGGATGTCCCCAAGGAAAAATCTGTGGAGGCAGGCATGTTGTGGTACTTTTGTGCACTTCTTGGCTAGTCCTTGGCAGCTGCTGTGTTCTTGGAACTCAGGGCTTTCTGGTTAAAAGAACACTAACCCTAGGCGTAACTCAAACCTCAACGCAGGGAAGGAAAATCAGCCTATGGTTCAGGATGGTCTCATGGAAATAGCACCAGAGGGAGCCAAGTTGTGTCACTTTTGCGCTCCCCTTGGGCTGCCTTGAACAGCTGCAGTGTGCCTGGAGCTAAGGGCTTCCTAGTTTTAAAAATCCTAGCCCAGGGCCTAAGCCTGACAGTAGCCCTAGGAAGGTAAATCAGCTGGGTATTACGGTTCTTCATAAGGAAAAAGCCGCGAAAGCAGCCATGCTGTGGCACTTCTGCGCTCTTTTTGAAATGCCTTTAGCAGCTGCCGTAAGCCTGGAACTCAGGGCTTCCTGGTTAAAAAAATACTAGCCCTAGGCTGAACCCTGGCCCTAACCCTAGGCAGATAAATCAGCCTAGGTATAGGGATGGTGCCAAGGAAAAAGCTGTGAAAGCAGACATGTTGTGGCACTTTTGCACTCTCTTTTGGATGCCTTTCACAGCTCCAGTGTGCCTGGAGGTCTGGGCTTCCTGATTTTGAAAATCCTAGCACAAGGCCTACCTCACCCCAACCCGACGACGTGAAAGGCAAATCAGCCAGGAATTAGGGATGTCCCCAAGGAAATAGCTGTGGAGGCAGGCATGTTGTGGTACTTTTGTGCACTTCTTGGGTAGTCCTTCACAGTTGCTATGTTCTTGGAACTCAGGGCTTTCTGGTTCAAAGAACACTAACCTAGGCGTAACTCAAACCTCAACGCTAGGAATGAAAATCAGCCTATG
>NC_086207.1:1631498-1633998 GCF_035770615.1 Melospiza melodia melodia
AAGAGGGCCAATGCCATCCTGGCCAGTATCAGAAATGGAGTGGCCAGCAGGAGCAGAGAGGTCATTCTTCCCCTGTACTCGGCACTGGTGAGGCCTCACTTAGAGTATTGCATCCAGTTCTGGGCCCCTCACTTCAGGAGGGACGTCGAGTTACTTGAGCGTGTCCAGAGGAGAGCAACGAAACTAATAAAGGGCTTGGAACACAAGCCATATGAAGAGCGACTGAGGGAGCTGGGGTTGTTTAGCCTGGAGAAAAGGAGACTAAGGGGTGACCTCATCACTCTCTACAACTTCCTGAAGGGTGGCTGTAGTGAGCTGGGGGTCGGCCTCTTTCTCCGGGCGACAACGGATAGAACAAGAGGACACAGTCTCAAGTTGCGTCAAGGTAGATGTAAGTTAGAAGTAAGAAGAAAATACTTCACAGAAAGAGTGGTCAGAAACTGGAATCATTTACCCAGTGAGGTGGTGGAGGCATCATCCCTTGAAGAATTTAAAAAAAGACTGGATGTGGCACTTGCTGCCAAGATCTAGTTGAACAGTTAGAACATCGGCTGGACTAGATGAACTTATAGGTCTCTTCCAGTCTTGAAATTCTATGATTCTGTGATTCTGTGATTCTTCATAAGGAAAAAGCTGCGAAAGCAGCCATGCTGTGGCACTTCTGCGCTCCTTTTGAAATGCCTTTAGCAGCTGCCGTAAGCCTGGAACTCAGGGCTTCCTGGTTAAAAAAATACTAGCCCTAGGCTGAACCCTGGCCCTAACCCTAGGCAGATAAATCAGCCTAGGTATAGGGATGGTGCCAAGGAAAAAGCTGTGAAAGCAGCCAAGTTGTGTCACTTTTGCGCTCCCATAGGGATGCCTTGAACAGCTGTAGTGTGCCTGGAGCTAAGGGCTTCCTAGTTTAAAAAATCCTAGCCCAGGGCCTAAGACTAACATTAACCCTAGGAAGGTAAATCAGCCGGGATTAGGGTTCTTTTTAAGGAAAAAGCCGTGAAAACAGCCATGTTGTGGCACTTCTGCGCTCCGTTTGGAATGTCTTTGGCAGCTGCAGTAAGCCTGGAACTCAGGCCTTCCTGGTTCAAAATATCCTAGCCCTAGGCTGAACCCTAACCCTAACCCTAAACCTAACACTAACACTAACCCTAAACCCTAACCTTAACCCTAACCCTAACCCTAACCCTAACCCTAAGCCCTAACCCTAACCCTAACCCTAACCCTAACCAAACCCTAACCCTAACCCTAACCCTAACCCTAACCCTAACCCAAACCCTAACCCTAACCCTAACCCTAACCCTAACCCTAACCCTAAACCCTAACCCTAACCCTAACCCTAACCCTAACCCTAACCCAACCCTAACCATAATCCTAACCCTAACCTTAACCCTAACCCTAACTTTAACCCCTAACCCCAACCCTAACCCGAACCCTAACCCTAACCCTAACCCCTAACCCTAACCCTAACCCTAACCCAAACCCTAACCCTAACCCTAACCCTAACCCTAACCCTAACCCTAACCCTAACCCTAACCCTAACCCTAACCCTAACCCTAACCCTAACCCTAACCCCTAACCCTAACCCTAACCCTAAGCCTAACCCTAACCCAAACCCTAAACCCTAACCCTAACCCTAACCCTAACCCTACCCCTAACCCTAACCTTAACCCCCTAACCCTAACCCTAACCCTAACCCCTAACCCTAACCCTAACCTTAAGCCTAACCCTAACCCTAAACACTAACCCTAACCCTAACCCTAACCCTAACCCTAACCCTAACCCTAACCCTAACTCTAACCCTAACCCTAACCCTAACCCTAACCCTAACCCTAACCCTAACCCTAGGAAGGTAAATCAGCCTGGTGTTAGGCTTCTTGCCAAGGAAAAAGCCGTGAAAGCAGACATGTTGTGGCACTTTTGAACTCTCTTTTGGATGCCTTTCACAGCTCCAGTGTGCCTGGAGGTCTGGGCTTCCTGACTTTGAAAATCCTAGCACAAGGCCTACCTAACCCCAACCCGAAGACGTGAAAGGCAAATCAGCCAGGAATTAGGGATGTTCCCAACGAAATAGCTCTGGAGGCAGGCATGTTGTGGTACTTTTGTGCACTTCTTGGGTAGTTCTTGGCAGCTGCTGTGTGCTTGGGACCCAGGATTTTCTGGTTCAAAGAACCTTAACCCTAGGCGTAATTCAAACCTCAACGCTAGGAAGGAAAATCAGCCTATGTTTCGGGATGGACTCATGAGAAGAGCAGCAGAGGCAGCCAAGTTGTGTCACTTTTGCGGCCCTCTTGGGATGCCTTGAACAGTTGCAGTGTGCCTGGAGCTAAGGGCTTCCTAGTTTTAAAAATCCTAGCCCAGGGCCTAAGCCTAACATTAACCCTAGGAAGGTAAATCAGCCGGGTATTAGGGTTCTTACTAAGGAAAAAGCTGTGAAAGCTGCCATGTTGTGCCACTTTTGCACTCTCTTTTGGATGCCTTTCACAGCTCCAGTGTGCCTGGAGGTCTG
>NC_086207.1:1648998-1723843 GCF_035770615.1 Melospiza melodia melodia
GGGCTGTGTATTGGGGGTGGGAGCTAGGGGTGGGCGGGGACAACAGGGGGTGGATTAGGGTTAGAGTTAGGGTTAGGGTTCAGCCTAGGGCTAGGATTTTTTGAACCAGGAAGCCCTGTGTTCCAGGCTTACTGTAGCTGCCAAAGGCATCCCAAAGGGAGCGCAGAAGTGCCACAACATGGCTGCTTTCACAGCTTTTTCCTAAGGAAGAACCCTAATACCCGGCTGATTTACCTTCCTAGGGTTACTGTTAGGCTTGGGCCAAGGACTTTTAAAACCAGGAAGCCCTGTGCTCCAGGCACACTGCAGCTGTTCAAGGCAGCCCAAGGGGAGCACAAAAGTGACACAACTTGGCTGCCTCCACTGCTATTTCCATGAGACCATCCCCAACCTTAGGCTGGTTTTCCTTCCTAGCGTTGAGTTTTGAGTTAGGCCTATTGTTAGTGTTCTTTTAACCTGAAAGCCCTGAGTTCCAAGAACACAGCAGCTGCGAAGGACTACCCAAGAAGAGCACAAAAGTACCACCACATGCCCGCCTCCACAGCTATTTCCTTGGGGACATCCCTAATTCCTGGCTGATTTGCCTTTCTCGTCGTCGGGTTGGGGTTAGGTAGGCCTTGTGCTAGGATTTTTAAAATCAGGAAGCCCAGACCTCCAGGCACACTGGAGCTGTGAAAGGCATCCAAAAGGGAGTGCAAAAGTGCCACAACATGGCTGCTTTCACAGCTTTTTCCTTAGGAAGAACCCTAATACCCGGCTGATTTACCTTCCTAGGGTTACTGTTAGGCTTGGGCCAAGGACTTTTAAAACCAGGAAGCCCTGTGCTCCAGGCACACTGCAGCTGTTCAAGGCATCCCAACGGGAGCGCAAAAGGGACACAACTTGGCTGCCTCCACTGCTATTTCCATGAGACCATCCTGAACCATAGGCTGATTTTCCTTCCTAGCGTTGAGGTTTGAGTAAAGCCTAGGGTTAGGGTTCTTTCAACCAGAAAGCCCTGAGTTCCAAGAATACAGCAGCTGCGAAGGACTACCCAAGAAGTGCACAAAAGTACCACAACATGCCTGCCTCCCCAGCTATTTCCTTGGGGACATCCCTAATTCCTGGCTGATTTGCCTTTCTCGTCGTCGGGTTGGGGTTAGGTAGGCCTTGTGCTAGGATTTTTAAAATCAAGAAGCCCAGACCTCCAGGCACACTGGAGCTGTGAAAGGCATCCAAAAGAGAGTGCAAAAGTGCCACAACATGGCTGCTTTCACAGCTTTTTGCTTAGGAAGAACCCTAATACCCGGCTGATTTACCTTCCTAGGGTTACTGTTAGGCTTCGGCCTAGGACTTTTAAAACCAGGAAGACCTATGCTCCAGGCACACTGCAGCTGTTCAAGGCATCCCAATGGGAGTGCAAAAGTGACACAACTTGGCTGCCTCCACTGCTATTTCCATGAGACCATCCCCAACCTTAGGCTGGTTTTCCTTCCTAGCGTTGAGGTTTGAGTTAGGCCTAGGGTTAGAGTTTTTTAACCAGAAAGCCCTGAGTTCCAAGAACACAGCAGCTGCGAAGGACCACCCAAGAAGAGCACAAAAGTACCACAACATGCCTGCCTCCACAGCTATTTCCTTGGGGACATCCCTAATTCCTGGCTGATTTGCCTTTCTTGTCGTCGGGTTGGGGTTAGGTAGGCCTTGTGCTAGGATATTTAAAAGCAGGAAACCCAGACCTCCAAGCACACTGGAGCTGCAAAAGGCATCCAAAAGGGAGTGCAAAAGGGCCACAACATGGCTGCTATCACAGCTTTTTTCTTGGCACCAACACTATACCTTCTCTGATATATCTCCCTAGGGTTAGGTTTAGGGTTCAGCCTAGGGCTAGGATTTTTTGAACCAGGAAGCCCTGTGTTCCAGGCACACTGGAGCTGCCAAAGGCATCCAAAAGGGAGCGCAGAAGTGCCACAACATGGCTGCTTTCACAGCTTTTTCCTTAGGAAGAACCCTAATACCCGGCTGATTTACCTTCCTAGGGTTACTGTTAGGCTTGGGCCAAGGACTTTTAAAACCAGGAAGCCCTGTGCTCCAGGCACACTGCAGCTGTTCAAGGCATCCCAACGGGAGCGCAAAAGTGACACAACTTGGCTGCCTCCACTGCTATTTCCATGAGACCATCCTGAACCATAGGCTGATTTTCCTTCCTAGCGTTGAGGTTTGAGTTAGGCCTAGGGTTAGGGTTCTTTCAACCAGAAAGCCCTGAGTTCCAAGAATACAGCAGCTGCGAAGGACTACCCAAGAAGAGCACAAAAGTACCACCACATGCCTGCCTCCCCAGCTATTTCCTTGGGGACATCCCTAATTCCTGGCTGATTTGCCTTTCTCGTCGTCGGGTTGGGGTTAGGTAGGCCTTGTGCTAGGATTTTTAAAATCAGGAAGCCCAGACCTCCAGGCACACTGGAGCTGTGAAAGGCATCCAAAAGGGAGTGCAAAAGTGCCACAACATGGCTGCTTTCACAGCTTTTTCCTTAGGAAGAACCCTAATACCCGGCTGATTTACCTTCCTAGGGTTACTGTTAGGCTTCGGCCTAGGACTTTTAAAACCAGGAAGCCCTGTGCTCCAGGCACACTGCAGCTGTTCAAGGCATCCCAAGCAGAGCGCAAAAGTGACACAACTTGGCTGCCTCCACTGCTATTTCCATGAGACCATCCTGAACCATAGGCTGATTTTCCTTCCTAGCGTTGAGGTTTGAGTTAGGCCTAGGGTTAGAGTTTTTTAACCAGAAAGCACTGAATACCAAGAACACAGCAGCTGCGAAGGACTACCCAAGAAGAGCACAAAAGTACCACAACATGCCTGCCTCCACAGCTATTTCCTTGGGGACATCCCTAATTCCTGGCTGATTTGCCTTTCTCGTCGTCGGGTTGGGGTTAGGTAGGCCTTGTGCTAGGATTTTTAAAATCAGGAAGCCCAGACCTCCAGGCACACTGGAGCTGTGAAAGGCATCCAAAAGGGAGTGCAAAAGTGCCACAACATGGCTGCTTTCACAGCTTTTTCCTTAGGAAGAACCCTAATACCCAGCTGATTTACCTTCCTAGGGTTACTGTTAGGCTTGGGCCAAGGACTTTTAAAACCAGGAAGCCCTGTGCTCCAGGCACACTGCAGCTGTTCAAGGCATCCCAAGGGGAGTGCAAAAGTGACACAACTTGGCTGCCTCCACTGCTATTTCCATGAGACCATCCCCAACCATAGGCTGATTTTCCTTCCTAGCATTGAGGTTTGAGTTAGGCGTAGGGTTAGCGTTCTTTCAACCAGAAAGCCCTGAGTTCCAAGAACACAGCAGCTGCGAAGGACTACCCAAGAAGAGCACAAAAGTACCACCACATGCCTGCCTCCACAGCTATTTCCTTGGGGACATCCCTAATTCCTGGCTGATTTGCCTTTCTCGTCGTCGGGTTGGGGTTAGGTAGGCCTTGTGCTAGGATTTTTAAAATCAGGAAGCCCAGACCTCCAGGCACACTGGAGCTGTGAAAGGCAGCCAAAAGGGAGTGCAAAAGTGCCACAACATGGCTGCTTTCACAGCTTTTTCCTTAGGAAGAACCCTAATACCCGGCTGATTTACCTTCCTAGGGTTAATGTTAGGCTTGGGCCAAGGACTTTTAAAACCAGGAAGCCCTGTGCTCCAGGCACACTGCAGCTGTTCAAGGCATCCCAAGGGGAGTGCAAAAGTGACACAACTTGGCTGCCTCCACTGCTATTTCCATGAGACCATCCCCAACCTTAGGCTGATTTTCCTTCCTAGCGTTGAGGTTTGAGTTAGGCCTAGGGTTAGTGTTCTTTAACCAGAAAGCCCTGAGTTCCAAGAACACAGCAGCTGCGAAGGACTACCCAAGAAGAGCACAAAAGTACCACAACATGCCTGCCTCCACAGCTATTTCCTTGGGGACATCCCTAATTCCTGGCTGATTTGCCTTTCTCGTCGTCGGGTTGGGGTTAGGTAGGCCTTGTGCTAGGATTTTGAAAATCAGGAAGCCCAGACCTCCAGGCACACTGGAGCTGTGAAAGGCATCCAAAAGGGAGTGCAAAAGTGCCACAACATGGCTGCTTTCACAGCTTTTTCCTTAGGAAGAACCCTAATACCCGGCTGATTTACCTTCCTAGGGTTACTGTTAGGCTTGGGCCAAGGACTTTTAAAATCAGGAAGCCCTGTGCTCCAGGAACACTGCAGCTGTTCAAGGCATCCCAACGGGAGCGCAAAAGTGACACAACTTGGCTGCCTCCACTGCTATTTCCATGAGACCATCCCGAACCATAGGCTGATTTTCCTTCCTAGCGTTGAGGTTTGAGTTAGGCCTAGGGTTAGAGTTTTTTAACCAGAAAGCCCTGAGTTCCAAGAACACAGCAGCTGCGAAGGACTACCCAAGAAGAGCACAAAAGTACCACAACATGCCCGCCTCCACAGCTATTTCCTTGGGGACATCCCTAATTCCTGGCTGATTTGCCTTTCTCGTCGTCGGGTTGGGGTTAGGTAGGCCTTGTGCTAGGATTTTGAAAATCAGGTAGCCCAGACCTCCAGGCACACTGGAGCTGTGAAAGGCATCCAAAAGGGAGTGCAAAAGTGCCACAACATGGCTGCTTTCACAGCTTTTTCCTTAGGAAGAACCCTAATACCCGGCTGATTTACCTTCCTAGGGTTACTGTTAGGCTTCGGCCTAGGACGTTTTAAATTAGGAAGCCCTGTGCTCCAGGCACACTGCAGCTGTTCAAGGCATCCCAAGGGGAGCGCAAAAGTGACACAACTTGGCTGCCTCCACTGCTATTTCCATGAGACCATCCTGAAACATATGCTGATTTTCCTTCCTAGCGTTGAGGTTTGAGTTAGGCCTAGGGTTAGAGTTTTTTAACCAGAAAGCCCTGAATACCAAGAACACAGCAGCTGCGAAGGACTACCCAAGAAGAGCACAAAAGTACCACAACATGCCTGCCTCCACAGCTATTTCCTTGGGGACATCCCTAATTCCTGGCTGATTTGCCTTTCTCGTCGTCGGGTTGGGGTTAGGTAGGCCTTGTGCTAGGATTTTTAAAATCAGGAAGCCCAGACCTCCAGGCACACTGGAGCTGTGAAAGGCATCCAAAAGGGAGTGCAAAAGTGCCACAACATGGCTGCTTTCACAGCTTTTTCCTTAGGAAGAACCCTAATACCCAGCTGATTTACCTTCCTAGGGTTACTGTTAGGCTTGGGCCAAGGACTTTTAAAACCAGGAAGCCCTGTGCTCCAGGCACACTGCAGCTGTTCAAGGCATCCCAAGGGGAGTGCAAAAGTGACACAACTTGGCTGCCTCCACTGCTATTTCCATGAGACCATCCCCAACCATAGGCTGATTTTCCTTCCTAGCATTGAGGTTTGAGTTAGGCGTAGGGTTAGCGTTCTTTCAACCAGAAAGCCCTGAGTTCCAAGAATACAGCAGCTGCGAAGGACTACCCAAGAAGAGCACAAAAGTACCACCACATGCCTGCCTCCACAGCTATTTCCTTGGGGACATCCCTAATTCCTGGCTGATTTGCCTTTCTCGTCGTCGGGTTGGGGTTAGGTAGGCCTTGTGCTAGGATTTTTAAAATCAGGAAGCCCAGACCTCCAGGCACACTGGAGCTGTGAAAGGCAGCCAAAAGGGAGTGCAAAAGTGCCACAACATGGCTGCTTTCACAGCTTTTTCCTTAGGAAGAACCCTAATACCCGGCTGATTTACCTTCCTAGGGTTAATGTTAGGCTTGGGCCAAGGACTTTTAAAACCAGGAAGCCCTGTGCTCCAGGCACACTGCAGCTGTTCAAGGCATCCCAAGGGGAGTGCAAAAGTGACACAACTTGGCTGCCTCCACTGCTATTTCCATGAGACCATCCCCAACCTTAGGCTGATTTTCCTTCCTAGCGTTGAGGTTTGAGTTAGGCCTAGGGTTAGTGTTCTTTAACCAGAAAGCCCTGAGTTCCAAGAACACAGCAGCTGCGAAGGACTACCCAAGAAGAGCACAAAAGTACCACAACATGCCTGCCTCCACAGCTATTTCCTTGGGGACATCCCTAATTCCTGGCTGATTTGCCTTTCTCGTCGTCGGGTTGGGGTTAGGTAGGCCTTGTGCTAGGATTTTGAAAATCAGGAAGCCCAGACCTCCAGGCACACTGGAGCTGTGAAAGGCATCCAAAAGGGAGTGCAAAAGTGCCACAACATGGCTGCTTTCACAGCTTTTTCCTTAGGAAGAACCCTAATACCCGGCTGATTTACCTTCCTAGGGTTACTGTTAGGCTTGGGCCAAGGACTTTTAAAATCAGGAAGCCCTGTGCTCCAGGAACACTGCAGCTGTTCAAGGCATCCCAAGGGGAGCGCAAAAGTGACACAACTTGGCTGCCTCCACTGCTATTTCCATGAGACCATCCCGAACCATAGGCTGATTTTCCTTCCTAGCGTTGAGGTTTGAGTTAGGCCTAGGGTTAGAGTTTTTTAACCAGAAAGCCCTGAGTTCCAAGAACACAGCAGCTGCGAAGGACTACCCAAGAAGAGCACAAAAGTACCACAACATGCCCGCCTCCACAGCTATTTCCTTGGGGACATCCCTAATTCCTGGCTGATTTGCCTTTCTCGTCGTCGGGTTGGGGTTAGGTAGGCCTTGTGCTAGGATTTTGAAAATCAGGAAGCCCAGACCTCCAGGCACACTGGAGCTGTGAAAGGCATCCAAAAGGGAGTGCAAAAGTGCCACAACATGGCTGCTTTCACAGCTTTTTCCTTAGGAAGAACCCTAATACCCGGCTGATTTACCTTCCTAGGGTTACTGTTAGGCTTCGGCCTAGGACGTTTTAAATTAGGAAGCCCTGTGCTCCAGGCACACTGCAGCTGTTCAAGGCATCCCAAGGGGAGCGCAAAAGTGACACAACTTGGCTGCCTCCACTGCTATTTCCATGAGACCATCCTGAAACATATGCTGATTTTCCTTCCTAGCGTTGAGGTTTCAGTAAGGCCTAGGGTTAGAGTTTTTTAACCAGAAAGCCCTGAGTTCCAAGAACACAGCAGCTGCGAAGGACCACCCAAGAAGAGCACAAAAGTACCACAACATGCCTGCCTCCACAGCTATTTCCTTGGGGACATCCCTAATTCCTGGCTGATTTGCCTTTCTCGTCGTCGGGTTGGGGTTAGGTAGGCCTTGTGCTAGGATATTTAAAAGCAGGAAACCCAGACCTCCAAGCACACTGGAGCTGTGAAAGGCATCCAAAAGGGAGTGCAAAAGGGCCACAGCATGGCTGCTTTCACAGCTTTTTTCTTGGCACCAACACTATACTTTCTCTGATATATCTCCCTATGGTTAGGGTTAGGGTTCAGCCTAGGGCTAGGATTTTTAAAATCAGGAAGCCCTGTGTTCCAGGCTTACTGTAGCTGCCAAAGGCATCCAAAGGGAGCGCAGAAGTGCCACAACATGGCTGCTTTCACAGCTTTTTCCTTAGGAAGAACCCTAATACCCGGCTGATTTACCTTCCTAGGGTTACTGTTAGGCTTGGGCCAAGGACTTTTAAAACCAGGAAGCCCTGTGCTCCAGGCACACTGCAGCTGTTCAAGGCATCCCAACGGGAGCGCAAAAGTGACACAACTTGGCTGCCTCCACTGCTATTTCCATGAGACCATCCTGAACCATAGGCTGATTTTCCTTCCTAGCGTTGAGGTTTGAGTTAGGCCTAGGGTTAGGCTTCTTTCAACCAGAAAGCCCTGAGTTCCAAGAATACAGCAGCTGCGAAGGACTACCCAAGAAGAGCACAAAAGTACCACCACATGCCTGCCTCCACAGCTATTTCCTTGGGGACATCCCTAATTCCTGGCTGATTTGCCTTTCTCGTCGTCGGGTTGGGGTTAGGTAGGCCTTGTGTTAGGATTTTTAAAATCAGGAAGCCCAGACCTCCAGGCACACTGGAGCTGTGAAAGGCAGCAAAAAGGGAGTGCAAAAGTGCCACAACATGGCTGCTTTCACAGCTTTTTCCTCAGGAAGAACCCTAATACCCGGCTGATTTACCTTCCTAGGGTTACTGTTAGGCTTCGGCCTAGGACTTTTAAAACCAGGAAGCCCTGTGCTCCAGGCACACTGCAGCTGTTCAAGGCATCCCAAGGGGAGCGCAAAAGTGACACAACTTGGCTGCCTCCACTGCTATTTCCATGAGACCATCCCCAACCATAGGCTGATTTTCCTTCCTAGCGTTGAGGTTTGAGTTAGGCCTAGGGTTAGAGTTTTTTAACCAGAAAGCCCTGAGTTCCAAGAACACAGCAGCTGCGAAGGACTACCCAAGAAGAGCACAAAAGTACCAAAACATGCCCGCCTCCACAGCTATTTCCTTGGGGACATCCCTAATCCCTGGCTGATTTGCCTTTCTCGTCGTCGGGTTGGGGTTAGGTAGGCCTTGTGCTAGGATTTTTAAAATCAGGAAGCCCAGACCTCCAGGCACACTGGAGCTGTGAAAGGCATCCAAAAGGGAGTGCAAAAGTGCCACAACATGGCTGTTTTCACAGCTTTTTCCTTAGGAAGAACCCTAATACCCGGCTGATTTACCTTCCTAGGGTTACTGTTAGGCTTCGGCCTAGGTCTTTTAAAACCAGGAAGCCCTGTGCTCCAGGCACACTGCAGCTGTTCAAGGCATCCCAAGGGGAGTGCAAAAGTGACACAACTTGGCTGCCTCCACTGCTATTTCCATGAGACCATCCTGAACCATAGGCTGATTTTCCTTCCTAGCGTTGAGGTTTGAGTTAGGCCTAGGGTTAGAGTTTTTTAACCAGAAAGCCCTGAGTTCCAAGAACACAGCAGCTGCGAAGGACTACCCAAGAAGAGCACAAAAGTACCACAACATGCCCGCCTCCACAGCTATTTCCTTGGGGACATCCCTAATTCCTGGCTGATTTGCCTTTCTCGTCGTCGGGTTGGGGTTAGGTAGGCCTTGTGCTAGGATTTTTAAAATCAGGAAGCCCAGACCTCCAGGCACACTGGAGCTGTGAAAGGCATCCAAAAGGGAGTGCAAAAGTGCCACAACATGGCTGCTTTCACAGCTTTTTCCTTAGGAAGAACCCTAATACCCGGCTGATTTACCTTCCTAGGGTTACTGTTAGGCTTCGGCCTAGGACATTTAAAACCAGGAAGCCCTGTGCTCCAGGCACTCTGCAGCTGTTCAATTCATCCCAAGGGCAGCGCAAAAGTGACACAACTTGGCTGCCTCCACTGCTATTTCCATGAGACCATCCCGAAACATAGGCTGATTTTCCTTCCTAGCGTTGAGGCTTCAGTAAGGCCTAGGGTTAGAGTTTGTTAACCAGAAAGCCCTGAATACCAAGAACACAGCAGCTGCGAAGGACCACCCAAGAAGAGCACAAAAGTACCACAACATGCCTGCCTCCACAGCTATTTCCTTGGGGACATCCCTAATTCCTGGCTGATTTTCCTTTCTTGTCGTCGGGTTGGGGTTAGGTAGGCCTTGTGCTAGGATATTTAAAAGCAGGAACCCAGACCTCCAAGCACACTGGAGCTGCAAAAGGCATCCAAAAGGGAGTGCAAAAGGGCCACAACATGGCTGCTATCACAGCTTTTTTCTTGGCACCAACACTATACCTTCTCTGATATATCTCCCTAGGGTTAGGTTTAGGGTTCAGCCTAGGGCTAGGATTTTTTGAACCAGGAAGCCCTGTGTTCCAGGCTTACTGTAGCTGCCAAAGGCATCCCAAAGGGAGCGCAGAAGTGCCACAACATGGCTGCTTTCACAGCTTTTTCCTTAGGAAGAACCCTAATACCCGGCTGATTTACCTTCCTAGGGTTACTGTTAGGCTTGGGCCAAGGACTTTTAAAACCAGGAAGCCCTGTGCTCCAGGCACACTGCAGCTGTTCAAGGCATCCCAACGGGAGCGCAAAAGTGACACAACTTGGCTGCCTCCACTGCTATTTCCATGAGACCATCCTGAACCATAGGCTGATTTTCCTTCCTAGCGTTGAGGTTTGAGTTAGGCCTAGGGTTAGGGTTCTTTCAACCAGAAAGCCCTGAGTTCCAAGAATACAGCAGCTGCGAAGGACTACCCAAGAAGAGCACAAAAGTACCACCACATGCCTGCCTCCCCAGCTATTTCCTTGGGGACATCCCTAATTCCTGGCTGATTTGCCTTTCTCGTCGTCGGGTTGGGGTTAGGTAGGCCTTGTGCTAGGATTTTGAAAATCAGGAAGCCCAGACCTCCAGGCACACTGGAGCTGTGAAAGGCATCCAAAAGGGAGTGCAAAAGTGCCACAACATGGCTGCTTTCACAGCTTTTTCCTTAGGAAGAACCCTAATACCCGGCTGATTTACCTTCCTAGGGTTACTGTTAGGCTTCGGCCTAGGACTTTTAAAACCAGGAAGCCCTGTGCTCCAGGCACACTGCAGCTGTTCAAGGCATCCCAAGCAGAGCGCAAAAGTGTCACAACTTGGCTGCCTCCACTGCTATTTCCATGAGACCATCCTGAACCATAGGCTGATTTTCCTTCCTAGCGTTGAGGTTTGAGTTAGGCCTAGGGTTAGAGTTTTTTAACCAGAAAGCCCTGAGTTCCAAGAAGACAGCAGCTGCGAAGGACTACCCAAGAAGAGCACAAAAGTACCACCACATGCCTGCCTCCACAGCTATTTCCTTGGGGACATCCCTAATTCCTGGCTGATTTGCCTTTCTCGTCGTCGGGTTGGGGTTAGGTAGGCCTTGTGCTAGGATTTTTAAAATCAGGAAGCCCAGACCTCCAGGCACACTGGAGCTGTGAAAGGCATCCAAAATGGAGTGCAAAAGTGCCACAACATGGCTGCTTTCACAGCTTTTTCCTTAGGAAGAACCCTAATACCCAGCTGATTTACCTTCCTAGGGTTACTGTTAGGCTTGGGCCAAGGACTTTTAAAACCAGGAAGCCCTGTGCTCCAGGCACACTGCAGCTGTTCAAGGCATCCCAACGGGAGTGCAAAAGTGACACAACTTGGCTGCCTCCACTGCTATTTCCATGAGACCATCCCCAACCATAGGCTGATTTTCCTTCCTAGCATTGAGGTTTGAGTTAGGCCTAGGGTTAGCGTTCTTTCAACCAGAAAGCCCTGAGTTCCAAGAATACAGCAGCTGCGAAGGACTACCCAAGAAGAGCACAAAAGTACCACCACATGCCTGCCTCCACAGCTATTTCCTTGGGGACATCCCTAATTCCTGGCTGATTTGCCTTTCTCGTCGTCGGGTTGGGGTTAGGTAGGCCTTGTGCTAGGATTTTTAAAATCAGGAAGCCCAGACCTCCAGGCACACTGGAGCTGTGAAAGGCAGCCAAAAGGGAGTGCAAAAGTGCCACAACATGGCTGCTTTCACAGCTTTTTCCTTAGGAAGAACCCTAATACCCGGCTGATTTACCTTCCTAGGGTTAATGTTAGGCTTGGGCCAAGGACTTTTAAAACCAGGAAGCCCTGTGCTCCAGGCACACTGCAGCTGTTCAAGGCATCCCAAGGGGAGTGCAAAAGTGACACAACTTGGCTGCCTCCACTGCTATTTCCATGAGACCATCCCCAACCTTAGGCTGATTTTCCTTCCTAGCGTTGAGGTTTGAGTTAGGCGTAGGGTTAGTGTTCTTTAACCAGAAAGCCCTGAGTTCCAAGAACACAGCAGCTGCGAAGGACTACCCAAGAAGAGCACAAAAGTACCACAACATGCCTGCCTCCACAGCTATTTCCTTGGGGACATCCCTAATTCCTGGCTGATTTGCCTTTCTCGTCGTCGGGTTGGGGTTAGGTAGGCCTTGTGCTAGGATTTTGAAAATCAGGAAGCCCAGACCTCCAGGCACACTGGAGCTGTGAAAGGCATCCAAAAGGGAGTGCAAAAGTGCCACAACATGGCTGCTTTCACAGCTTTTTCCTTAGGAAGAACCCTAATACCCGGCTGATTTACCTTCCTAGGGTTACTGTTAGGCTTGGGCCAAGGACTTTTAAAATCAGGAAGCCCTGTGCTCCAGGAACACTGCAGCTGTTCAAGGCATCCCAACGGGAGCGCAAAAGTGACACAACTTGGCTGCCTCCACTGCTATTTCCATGAGACCATCCCGAACCATAGGCTGATTTTCCTTCCTAGCGTTGAGGTTTGAGTTAGGCCTAGGGTTAGAGTTTTTTAACCAGAAAGCCCTGAGTTCCAAGAACACAGCAGCTGCGAAGGACTACCCAAGAAGAGCACAAAAGTACCACAACATGCCCGCCTCCACAGCTATTTCCTTGGGGACATCCCTAATTCCTGGCTGATTTGCCTTTCTCGTCGTCGGGTTGGGGTTAGGTAGGCCTTGTGCTAGGATTTTGAAAATCAGGAAGCCCAGACCTCCAGGCACACTGGAGCTGTGAAAGGCATCCAAAAGGGAGTGCAAAAGTGCCACAACATGGCTGCTTTCACAGCTTTTTCCTTAGGAAGAACCCTAATACCCGGCTGATTTACCTTCCTAGGGTTACTGTTAGGCTTCGGCCTAGGACGTTTTAAATTAGGAAGCCCTGTGCTCCAGGCACACTGCAGCTGTTCAAGGCATCCCAAGGGGAGCGCAAAAGTGACACAACTTGGCTGCCTCCACTGCTATTTCCATGAGACCATCCTGAAACATATGCTGATTTTCCTTCCTAGCGTTGAGGTTTCAGTAAGGCCTAGGGTTAGAGTTTTTTAACCAGAAAGCCCTGAGTTCCAAGAACACAGCAGCTGCGAAGGACCACCCAAGAAGAGCACAAAAGTACCACAACATGCCTGCCTCCACAGCTATTTCCTTGGGGACATCCCTAATTCCTGGCTGATTTGCCTTTCTCGTCGTCGGGTTGGGGTTAGGTAGGCCTTGTGCTAGGATATTTAAAAGCAGGAAACCCAGACCTCCAAGCACACTGGAGCTGTGAAAGGCATCCAAAAGGGAGTGCAAAAGGGCCACAACATGGCTGCTTTCACAGCTTTTTTCTTGGCACCAACACTATACCTTCTCTGATATATCTCCCTAGGGTTAGGGTTAGGGTTCAGCCTAGGGCTAGGATTTTTTGAACCAGGAAGCCCTGTGTTCCAGGCTTACTGTAGCTGCCAAAGGCATCCAAAGGGAGCGCAGAAGTGCCACAACATGGCTGCTTTCACAGCTTTTTCCTTAGGAAGAACCCTAATACCCGGCTGATTTACCTTCCTAGGGTTACTGTTAGGCTTGGGCCAAGGACTTTTAAAACCAGGAAGCCCTGTGCTCCAGGCACACTGCAGCTGTTCAAGGCATCCCAACGGGAGCGCAAAAGTGACACAACGTGGCTGCCTCCACTGCTATTTCCATGAGACCATCCCCAACCTTAGGCTCGTTTTCCTTCCTAGCGTTGAGGTTTGAGTTAGGCCTAGGGTTAGAGTTTTTTAACCAGAAAGCCCTGAGTTCCAAGAACACAGCAGCTGCGAAGGACTACCCAAGAAGAGCACAAAAGTACCACAACATGCCTGCCTCCACAGCTATTTCCTTGGGGACATCCCTAATTCCTGGCTGATTTGCCTTTCTCGTCGTCGGGTTGGGGTTAGGTAGGCCTTGTGCTAGGATTTTGAAAATCAGGAAGCCCAGACCTCCAGGCACACTGGAGCTGTGAAAGGCATCCAAAAGGGAGTGCAAAAGTGCCACAACATGGCTGCTTTCACAGCTTTTTCCTTAGGAAGAACCCTAATACCCGGCTGATTTACCTTCCTAGGGTTACTGTTAGGCTTCGGCCTAGGTCTTTTAAAACCAGGAAGCCCTGTGCTCCAGGCACACTGCAGCTGTTCAAGGCATCCCAAGGGGAGCGCAAAAGTGACACAACTTGGCTGCCTCCACTGCTATTTCCATGAGACCATCCCCAACCATAGGCTGATTTTCCTTCCTAGCGTTGAGGTTTCAGTAAGGCCTAGGGTTAGAGTTTTTTAACCAGA
Organism: Melospiza melodia melodia; assembly: GCF_035770615.1. Classification (NCBI taxonomy): domain Eukaryota; kingdom Metazoa; phylum Chordata; class Aves; order Passeriformes; family Passerellidae; genus Melospiza; species Melospiza melodia. The sequence goes on from NC_086207.1 coordinate 1,662,919, forward strand.
AAGCCCTGAGTTCCAAGAACACAGCAGCTGCGAAGGACCACCCAAGAAGAGCACAAAACTACCACAACATGCCTGCCTCCACAGCTATTTCCTTGGGGACATCCCTAATTCCTGGCTGATTTGCCTTTCTCGTTGTCGGGTTGGGGTTAGGTAGGCCTTGTGCTAGGATATTTAAAAGCAGGAAACCCAGACCTCCAAGCACACTGGAGCTGTGAAAGGCATCCAAAAGGGAGTGCAAAAGGGCCACAACATGGCTGCTTTCACAGCTTTTTTCTTGGCACCAACACTATACCTTCTCTGATATATCTCCCTAGGGTTAGGGTTAGGGTTCAGCCTAGGGCTAGGAATTTTTGAACCAGGAAGCCCTGTGTTCCAGGCTTACTGCAGCTGCCAAAGGCATCCAAAGGGAGCGCAGAAGTGCCACAACATGGCTGCTTTCACAGCTTTTTCCTTAGGAAGAACCCTAATACCCGGCTGATTTACCTTCCTAGGGTTACTGTTAGGCTTGGGCCAAGGACTTTTAAAACCAGGAAGCCCTGTGCTCCAGGCACACTGCAGCTGTTCAAGGCATCCCAACGGGAGCGCAAAAGTGACACAACTTGGCTGCCTCCACTGCTATTTCCATGAGACCATCCCCAACCTTAGGGTGATTTTCCTTCCTAGCGTTGAGGTTTGAGTTAGGCCTAGGGTTAGAGTTTTTTAACCAGAAAGCCCTGAATACCAAGAACACAGCAGCTGCGAAGGACTACCCAAGAAGAGCACAAAAGTACCACAACATGCCTGCCTCCACAGCTATTTCCTTGGGGACATCCCTAATTCCTGGCTGATTTGCCTTTCTCGTCGTCGGGTTGGGGTTAGGTAGGCCTTGTGCTAGGATTTTTAAAATCAGGAAGCCCAGACCTCCAGGCACACTGGAGCTGTGAAAGGCATCCAAAAGGGAGTGCAAAAGTGCCACAACATGGCTGCTTTCACAGCTTTTTCCTTAGGAAGAACCCTAATACCCAGCTGATTTACCTTCCTAGGGTTACTGTTAGGCTTGGGCCAAGGACTTTTAAAACCAGGAAGCCCTGTGCTCCAGGCACACTGCAGCTGTTCAAGGCATCCCAACGGGAGTGCAAAAGTGACACAACTTGGCTGCCTCCACTGCTATTTCCATGAGACCATCCCCAACCATAGGCTGATTTTCCTTCCTAGCATTGAGGTTTGAGTTAGGCCTAGGGTTAGCGTTCTTTCAACCAGAAAGCCCTGAGTTCCAAGAATACAGCAGCTGCGAAGGACTACCCAAGAAGAGCACAAAAGTACCACCACATGCCTGCCTCCCCAGCTATTTCCTTGGGGACATCCCTAATTCCTGGCTGATTTGCCTTTCTCGTCGTCGGGTTGGGGTTAGGTAGGCCTTGTGCTAGGATTTTGAAAATCAGGAAGCCCAGACCTCCAGGCACACTGGAGCTGTGAAAGGCATCCAAAAGGGAGTGCAAAAGTGCCACAACATGGCTGCTTTCACAGCTTTTTCCTTAGGAAGAACCCTAATACCCGGCTGATTTACCTTCCTAGGGTTACTGTTAGGCTTGGGCCAAGGACTTTTAAAATCAGGAAGCCCTGTGCTCCAGGAACACTGCAGCTGTTCAAGGCATCCCAACGGGAGCGCAAAAGTGACACAACTTGGCTGCCTCCACTGCTATTTCCATGAGACCATCCCGAACCATAGGCTGATTTTCCTTCCTAGCGTTGAGGTTTGAGTTAGGCCTAGGGTTAGAGTTTTTTAACCAGAAAGCCCTGAGTTCCAAGAACACAGCAGCTGCGAAGGACTACCCAAGAAGAGCACAAAAGTACCACAACATGCCCGCCTCCACAGCTATTTCCTTGGGGACATCCCTAATTCCTGGCTGATTTGCCTTTCTCGTCGTCGGGTTGAGGTTAGGTAGGCCTTGTGCTAGGATATTTAAAATCAGGAAGCCCAGAAGTCCAGGCACACTGGAGCTGTGAAAGGCATCCAAAAGGGAGTGCAAAAGTGCCACAACATGGCTGCTTTCACAGCTTTTTCCTTAGGAAGAACCCTAATACCCGGCTGATTTACCTTCCTAGGGTTACTGTTAGGCTTCGGCCTAGGACGTTTTAAATTAGGAAGCCCTGTGCTCCAGGCACACTGCAGCTGTTCAAGGCATCCCAAGGGGAGCGCAAAAGTGACACAACTTGGCTGCCTCCACTGCTATTTCCATGAGACCATCCCGAAACATATGCTGATTTTCCTTCCTAGCGTTGAGGTTTCAGTAAGGCCTAGGGTTAGAGTTTTTTAACCAGAAAGCCCTGAGTTCCAAGAACACAGCAGCTGCGAAGGACCACCCAAGAAGAGCACAAAAGTACCACAACATGCCTGCCTCCACAGCTATTTCCTTGGGGACATCCCTAATTCCTGGCTGATTTGCCTTTCTCGTCGTCGGGTTGGGGTTAGGTAGGCCTTGTGCTAGGATATTTAAAAGCAGGAAACCCAGACCTCCAAGCACACTGGAGCTGTGAAAGGCATCCAAAAGGGAGTGCAAAAGTGCCACAACATGGCTGCTTTCACAGCTTTTTTCTTGGCACCAACACTATACCTTCTCTGATATATCTCCCTAGGGTTAGGGTTAGGGTTCAGCCTAGGGCTAGGATTTTTTGAACCAGGAAGCCCAGACCTCCAGGCACACTGGAGCTGTGAAAGGCATCCAAAAGGGAGCGCAGAAGTGCCACAACATGGCTGCTTTCACAGCTTTTTCCTTAGGAAGAACCCTAATACCCGGCTGATTTACCTTCCTAGGGTTACTGTTAGGCTTGGGCCAAGGACTTTTAAAACCAGGAAGCCCTGTGCTCCAGGCACACTGCAGCTGTTCAAGGCATCCCAAGGGGAGCGCAAAAGTGACACAACTTGGCTGCCTCCACTGCTATTTCCATGAGACCATCCCCAACCATAGGCTGATTTTCCTTCCTAGCGTTGAGGTTTGAGTTAGGCCTAGGGTTAGGCTTCTTTCAACCAGAAAGCCCTGAGTTCCAAGAATACAGCAGCTGCGAAGGACTACCCAAGAAGAGCACAAAAGTACCACCACATGCCTGCCTCCCCAGGTATTTCCTTGGGGACATCCCTAATTCCTGGCTGATTTGCCTTTCTCGTCGTCGGGTTGGGGTTAGGTAGGCCTTGTGCTAGGATTTTTAAAATCAGGAAGCCCAGACCTCCAGGCACACTGGAGCTGTGAAAGGCAGCAAAAAGGGAGTGCAAAAGTGCCACAACATGGCTGCTTTCACAGCTTTTTCCTTAGGAAGAACCCTAATACCCGGCTGATTTACCTTCCTAGGGTTACTGTTAGGCTTCGGCCTAGGACTTTTAAAACCAGGAAGCCCTGTGCTCCAGGCACACTGCAGCTGTTCAAGGCATCCCAAGGGGAGCGCAAAAGTGACACAACTTGGCTGCCTCCACTGCTATTTCCATGAGACCATCCTGAACCATAGGCTGATTTTCCTTCCTAGCGTTGAGGTTTGAGTTAGGCCTAGGGATAGAGTTTTTTTACCAGAAAGCTCTGAATACCAAGAACACAGCAGCTGCGAAGGACTACCCAAGAAGAGCACAAAAGTACCACAACATGCCTGCCTCCCCAGCTATTTCCTTGGGGACATCCCTAATTCCTGGCTGATTTCCCTTTCTCGTCGTCGGGTTGGGGTTAGGTAGGCCTTGTGCTAGGATTTTTAAAATCAGGAAGCCCAGACCTCCAGGCACACTGGAGCTGTGAAAGGCATCCAAAAGGGAGTGCAAAAGTGCCACAACATGGCTGCTTTCACAGCTTTTTCCTTAGGAAGAACCCTAATACCCGGCTGATTTACCTTCCTAGGGTTACTGTTAGGCTTGGGCCAAGGACTTTTAAAACCAGGAAGCCCTGTGCTCCAGGCACACTGCAGCTGTTCAAGGCATCCCAAGGGGAGCGCAAAAGTGACACAACTTGGCTGCCTCCACTGCTATTTCCATGAGACCATCCCCAACCATAGGCTCGTTTTCCTTCCTAGCGTTGAGGTTTGAGTTAGGCCTAGGGTTAGAGTTTTTTAACCAGAAAGCCCTGAGTTCCAAGAACACAGCAGCTGCGAAGGACTACCCAAGAAGAGCACAAAAGTACCACAACATGCCTGCCTCCACAGCTATTTCCTTGGGGACATCCCTAATTCCTGGCTGATTTGCCTTTCTCGTCGTCGGGTTGGGGTTAGGTAGGCCTTGTGCTAGGATATTTAAAAGCAGGAAACCCAGACCTCCAAGCACACTGGAGCTGTGAAAGGCATCCAAAAGGGAGTGCAAAAGGGCCACAACATGGCTGCTTTCACAGCTTTTTCCTTAGGAAGAACCCTAATACCCGGCTGATTTACCTTCCTAGGGTTACTGTTAGGCTTGGGCCAAGGACTTTTAAAACCAGGAAGCCCTGTGCTCCAGGCACACTGCAGCTGTTCAAGGCATCCCAAGGGGAGTGCAAAAGTGACACAACTTGGCTGCCTCCACTGCTATTTCCATGAGACCATCCCCAACCATAGGCTGATTTTCCTTCCTAGCGTTGAGGTTTGAGTTAGGCCTAGGGTTAGAGTTTTTTAACCAGAAAGCCCTGAGTTCCAAGAACACAGCAGCTGCGAAGGACTACCCAAGAAGAGCACAAAAGTACCAAAACATGCCCGCCTCCACAGCTATTTCCTTGGGGACATCCCTAATCCCTGGCTGATTTGCCTTTCTCGTCGTCGGGTTGGGGTTAGGTAGGCCTTGTGCTAGGATTTTTAAAATCAGGAAGCCCAGACCTCCAGGCACACTGGAGCTGTGAAAGGCATCCAAAAGGGAGTGCAAAAGTGCCACAACATGGCTGCTTTCACAGCTTTTTCCTTAGGAAGAACCCTAATACCCGGCTGATTTACCTTCCTAGGGTTACTGTTAGGCTTCGGCCTAGGTCTTTTAAAACCAGGAAGCCCTGTGCTCCAGGCACACTGCAGCTGTTCAAGGCATCCCAACGGGAGTGCAAAAGTGACACAACTTGGCTGCCTCCACTGCTATTTCCATGAGACCATCCCCAACCATAGGCTGATTTTCCTTCCTAGCGTTGAGGTTTGAGTTAGGCCTAGGGTTAGAGTTTTTTAACCAGAAAGCCCTGAGTTCCAAGAACACAGCAGCTGCGAAGGACTACCCAAGAAGAGCACAAAAGTACCAAAACATGCCCGCCTCCACAGCTATTTCCTTGGGGACATCCCTAATCCCTGGCTGATTTGCCTTTCTCGTCGTCGGGTTGGGGTTAGGTAGGCCTTGTGCTAGGATTTTTAAAATCAGGAAGCCCAGACCTCCAGGCACACTGGAGCTGTGAAAGGCATCCAAAAGGGAGTGCAAAAGTGCCACAACATGGCTGCTTTCACAGCTTTTTCCTTAGGAAGAACCCTAATACCCGGCTGATTTACCTTCCTAGGGTTACTGTTAGGCTTCGGCCTAGGTCTTTTAAAACCAGGAAGCCCTGTGCTCCAGGCACACGGCAGCTGTTCAAGGCATCCCAACGGGAGTGCAAAAGTGACACAACTTGGCTGCCTCCACTGCTATTTCCATGAGACCATCCCCAACCATAGGCTGATTTTCCTTCCTAGCGTTTAGGTTTCAGTAAGGCCTAGGGTTAGAGTTTTTTAACCAGAAAGACCTGAATACCAAGAACACAGCAGCTGCGAAGGACTACCCAAGAAGAGCACAAAAGTACCACAACATGCCTGCCTCCACAGCTATTTCCTTGGGGACATCCCTAATTCCTGGCTGATTTGCCTTTCTCGTCGTCGGGTTGGGGTTAGGTAGGCCTTGTGCTAGGATTTTTAAAATCAGGAAGCCCAGACCTCCAGGCACACTGGAGCTGTGAAAGGCATCCAAAAGGGAGTGCAAAAGTGCCACAACATGGCTGCTTTCACAGCTTTTTCCTTAGGAAGAACCCTAATACCCGGCTGATTTACCTTCCTAGGGTTACTGTTAGGCTTCGGCCTAGGACTTTTAAAACCAGGAAGCCCTGTGCTCCAGGCACACTGCAGCTGTTCAAGGCATCCCAATGGGAGTGCAAAAGTGACACAACTTGGCTGCCTCCACTGCTATTTCCATGAGACCATCCCCAACCTTAGGCTGGTTTTCCTTCCTAGCGTTGAGGTTTGAGTTAGGCCTAGGGTTAGAGTTTTTTAACCAGAAAGCCCTGAGTTCCAAGAACACAGCAGCTGCGAAGGACCACCCAAGAAGAGCACAAAACTACCACAACATGCCTGCCTCCACAGCTATTTCCTTGGGGACATCCCTAATTCCTGGCTGATTTGCCTTTCTCGTTGTCGGGTTGGGGTTAGGTAGGCCTTGTGCTAGGATATTTAAAAGCAGGAAACCCAGACATCCAAGCACACTGGAGCTGTGAAAGGCATCCAAAAGGGAGTGCAAAAGGGCCACAACATGGCTGCTTTCACAGCTTTTTTCTTGGCACCAACACTATATCTTCTCTGATATATCTCCCTAGGGTTAGGGTTAGGGTTCAGCCTAGGGCTAGGATTTTTTGAACCAGGAAGCCCTGTGTTCCAGGCTTACTGCAGCTGCCAAAGGCATCCAAAGGGAGCGCAGAAGTGCCACAACATGGCTGCTTTCACAGCTTTTTCCTTAGGAAGAACCCTAATACCCGGCTGATTTACCTTCCTAGGGTTACTGTTAGGCTTGGGCCAAGGACTTTTAAAACCAGGAAGCCCTGTGCTCCAGGCACACTGCAGCTGTTCAAGGCATCCCAAGGGGAGCGCAAAAGTGACACAACTTGGCTGCCTCCACTGCTATTTCCATGAGACCATCCTGAACCATAGGCTGATTTTCCTTCCTAGCGTTGAGGTTTGAGTTAGGCCTAGGGTTAGGGTTCTTTCAACCAGAAAGCCCTGAGTTCCAAGAACACAGCAGCTGCGAAGGACTACCCAAGAAGAGCACAAAAGTACCACCACATGCCTGCCTCCCCAGCTATTTCCTTGGGGACATCCCTAATTCCTGGCTGATTTGCCTTTCTCGTCGTCGGGTTGGGGTTAGGTAGGCCTTGTGCTAGGATTTTTAAAATCAGGAAGCCCAGACCTCCAGGCACACTGGAGCTGTGAAAGGCAGCCAAAAGGGAGTGCAAAAGTGCCACAACATGGCTGCTTTCACAGCTTTTTCCTTAGGAAGAACCCTAATACCCGGCTGATTTACCTTCCTAGGGTTACTGTTAGGCTTCGGCCTAGGACTTTTAAAACCAGGAAGCCCTGTGCTCCAGGCACACTGCAGCTGTTCAAGGCATCCCAAGGGGAGTGCAAAAGTGACACAACTTGGCTGCCTCCACTGCTATTTCCATGAGACCATCCCCAACTTTATGCTGGTTTTCATTCCTAGCGTTGAGGTTTGAGTTAGGCCTAGGGTTAGAGTTTTTTAACCAGAAAGCCCTGAGTTCCAAGAACACAGCAGCTGCGAAGGACTACCCAAGAAGAGCACAAAAGTACCACAACATGCCTGCCTCCACAGCTATTTCCTTGGGGACATCCCTAATTCCTGGCTGATTTGCCTTTCTCGTTGTCGGGTTGGGGTTAGGTAGGCCTTGTGCTAGGATATTTAAAAGCAGGAAACCCAGACCGCCAAGCACACTGGAGCTGTGAAAGGCATCCAAAAGGGAGTGCAAACGTGCCACAACAGGGCTGCTTTCACACCTTTTTTCTTGGCACCATCACTATACCTTCTCTGATATATCTCCCTAGGGTTAGGGTTAGGGTTCAGCCTAGGGCTAGGATTTTTTGAACCAGGAAGCCCTGTGTTCCAGGCTTACTGTAGCTGCCAAAGGCATCCCAAAGGGAGCGCAGAAGTGCCACAACATGGCTGCTTTCACAGCTTTTTCCTAAGGAAGAACCCTAATACCCGGCTGATTTACCTTCCTAGGGTTACTGTTAGGCTTGGGCCAAGGACTTTTAAAACCAAGAAGCCCTGTGCTCCAGGCACACTGCAGCTGTTCAAGGCATCCCAACGGGAGCGCAAAAGTGACACAACTTGGCTGCCTCCACTGCTATTTCCATGAGACCATCCCCAACCATAGGCTGATTTTCCTTCCTAGCGCTGAGTTTTGAGTTAGGCCTATTGTTAGTGTTCTTTTAACCTGAAAGCCCTGAGTTCCAAGAACACAGCAGCTGCGAAGGACTACCCAAGAAGAGCACACAAGTACCACAACATGCCTGCCTCCCCAGCTATTTCCTTGGGGACATCCCTAATTCCTGCCTGATTTGCCTTTCTTGTTGTCGGGTTGGGGTTAGGTAGGCCTTGTGCTAGGATTTTTTGAACCAGGAAGCCCAGAGCTCCAGGCACACTGGAGCTGTGAAAGGCATCCAAAAGGGAGTGCAAAAGTGCCACAACATGGCTGCTTTCACAGCTTTTTCCTTAGGAAGAACCCTAATACCCGGCTGATTTACCTTCCTAGGGTTACTGTTAGGCTTGGGCCAAGGACTTTTAAAACCAGGAAGCCCTGTGCTCCAGGCACACTGCAGCTGTTCAAGGCATCCCAAGGGGAGTGCAAAAGTGACACAACTTGGCTGCCTCCACTGCTATTTGCATGAGACCATCCCCAACCATAGGCTGATTTTCCTTCCTAGTGTTGAGGTTTGATTTAGGCCTAGGGTTAGAGTTTTTTAACCAGAAAGCCCTGAGTTCCAAGAACACAGCAGCTGCGAAGGACTACCCAAGAAGAGCACAAAAGTACCACAACATGCCCGCCTCCACAGCTATTTCCTTGGGGACATCCCTAATTCCTGGCTGATTTGCCTTTCTCGTCGTCGGGTTGGGGTTAGGTAGGCCTTGTGCTAGGATTTTTAAAATCAGGAAGCCCAGACCTCCAGGCACACTGGAGCTGTGAAAGGCATCCAAAAGGGAGTGCAAAAGTGCCACAACATGGCTGCTTTCACAGCTTTTTCCTTAGGAAGAACCCTAATACCCGGCTGATTTACGTTCCTAGGGTTACTGTTAGGCTTCGGCCTAGGACTTTTAAAACCAGGAAGCCCTGTGCTCCAGGCACACTGCAGCTGTTCAAGGCATCCCAAGGGGAGCGCAAAAGTGACACAACTTGGCTGCCTCCACTGCTATTTCCATGAGACCATCCCCAACCATAGGCTGATTTTCCTTCCTAGCGTTGAGGTTTCAGTAAGGCCTAGGGTTAGAGTTTTTTAACCAGAAAGCCCTGAGTTCCAAGAACACAGCAGCTGCGAAGGACTACCCAAGAAGAGCACAAAAGTACCACAACATGCCTGCCTCCACAGCTATTTCCTTGGGGACATCCCTAATTCCTGGCTGATTTGCCTTTCTCGTCGTCGGGTTGGGGTTAGGTAGGCCTTGTGCTAGGATATTTAAAAGCAGGAAACCCAGACCTCCAAGCACACTGGAGCTGTGAAAGGCATCCAAAAGGGAGTGCAAACGTGCCACAACATGGCTGCTTTCACAGCTTTTTTCTTGGCACCATCACTATACCTTCTCTGATATATCTCCCTAGGGTTAGGGTTAGGGTTCAGCCTAGGGCTATGATTTTTTGAACCAGGAAGCCCTGTGTTCCAGGCTTACTGTAGCTGCCAAAGGCATCCCAAAGGGAGCGCAGAAGTGCCACAACATGGCTGCTTTCACAGCTTTTTCCTAAGGAAGAACCCTAATACCCGGCTGATTTACCTTCCTAGGGTTACTGTTAGGCTTGGGCCAAGGACTTTTAAAACCAGGAAGCCCTGTGCTCCAGGCACACTGCAGCTGTTCAAGGCATCCCAAGGGGAGCGCAAAAGTGACACAACTTGGCTGCCTCCACTGCTATTTCCATGAGACCATCCCCAACCATGGGCTGATTTTCCTTCCTAGCGCTGAGTTTTGAGTTAGGCCTATTGTTAGTGTTCTTTTAACCTGAAATCCCTGAGTTCCAAGAACACAGCAGCTGCGAAGGACTACCCAAGAAGAGCACACAAGTACCACAACATGCCTGCCTCCCCAGCTATTTCCTTGGGGACATCCCTAATTCCAGCCTGATTTGCCTTTCTTGTTGTCGGGTTGGGGTTAGGTAGGCCTTGTGCTAGGATTTTGAAAATCAGGAAGCCCAGACCTCCAGGCACACTGGAGCTGTGAAAGGCATCCAAAAGGGAGTGCAAAAGTGCCAAAACATGGCTGCTTTCACAGCTTTTTCCTTAGGAAGAACCCTAATACCCGGCTGATTTACCTTCCTAGGGTTACTGTTAGGCTTGGGCCAAGGACTTTTAAAACCAGGAAGCCCTGTGCTCCAGGCACACTGCAGCTGTTCAAGGCATCCCAACGGGAGTGCAAAAGTGACACAACTTGGCTGCCTCCACTGCTATTTCCATGAGACCATCCCCAACCATAGGCTGGTTTTCCTTCCTAGCGTTGAGGTTTGAGTTAGGCCTAGGGTTAGCGTTCTTTCAACCAGAAAGCCCTGAGTTCCAAGAACACAGCAGCTGCGAAGGACTACCCAAGAAGAGCACAAAAGTACCACAACATGCCTGCCTCCACAGCTATTTCCTTGGGGACATCCCTAATTCCTGGCTGATTTGCCTTTCTCGTCGTCGGGTTGGGGTTAGGTAGGCCTTGTGCTAGGATTTTTAAAATCAGGAAGCCCAGACCTCCAGGCACACTGGAGCTGTGAAAGGCAGCCAAAAGGGAGTGCAAAAGTGCCACAACATGGCTGCTTTCACAGCTTTTTCCTTAGGAAGAACCCTAATACCCGACTGATTTACCTTCCTAGGGTTACTGTTAGGCTTGGGCCAAGGACTTTTAAAACCAGGAAGCCCTGTGCTCCAGGAACACTGCAGCGGTTCAAGGCATCCCAACGGGAGCGCAAAAGAGACACAACTTGGCTGCCTCCACTGCTATTTCCATGAGACCATCCCGAACCATAGGCTGATTTTCCTTCCTAGCATTGAGGTTTGAGTTAGGCCTAGGGTTAGAGTTTTTTAACCAGAAAGCCCTGAGTTCCAAGAACACAGCAGCTGCGAAGGACCACCCAAGAAGAGCACAAAACTACCACAACATGCCTGCCTCCACAGCTATTTCCTTGGGGACATCCCTAATTCCTGGCTGATTTGCCTTTCTCGTCGTCGGGTTGGGGTTAGGTAGGCCTTGTGCTAGGATATTTAAAAGCAGGAAACCCAGACCTCCAGGCACACTGGAGCTGTGAAAGGCATCCAAAAGGGAGTGCAAAAGTGCCACAACATGGCTGCTTTCACAGCTTTTTTCTTGGCACCAACACTATACCTTCTCTGATATATCTCCCTAGGGTTAGGGTTAGGGTTCAGCCTAGGGCTAGGATTTTTTGAACCAGGAAGCCCTGTGTTCCAGGCTTACTGTAGCTGCCAAAGTCATCCAAAAGGGAGCGCAGAAGTGCCACAACATGGCTGCTTTCACAGCTTTTTCCTTAGGAAGAACCCTAATACCCGGCTGATTTACCTTCCTAGGGTTACTGTTAGGCTTGGGCCAAGGACTTTTAAAACCAGGAAGCCCTGTGCTCCAGGCACACTGCAGCTGTTCAAGGCATCCCAACGGGAGCGCAAAAGTGACACAACTTGGCTGCCTCCACTGCTATTTCCATGAGACCATCCTGAACCATAGGCTGATTTTCCTTCCTAGCGTTGAGGTTTGAGTTAGGCCTAGGGTTAGGGTTCTTTCAACCAGAAAGCCCTGAGTTCCAAGAATACAGCAGCTGCGAAGGACTACCCAAGAAGAGCACAAAAGTACCACCACATGCCTGCCTCCCCAGCTATTTCCTTGGGGACATCCCTAATTCCTGGCTGATTTGCCTTTCTCGTCGTCGGGTTGGGGTTAGGTAGGCCTTGTGCTAGGATTTTTAAAATCAGGAAGCCCAGACCTCCAGGCACACTGGAGCTGTGAAAGGCAGCCAAAAGGGAGTGCAAAAGTGCCACAACATGGCTGCTTTCACAGCTTTTTCCTTAGGAAGAACCCTAATACCCGGCTGATTTACCTTCCTAGGGTTACTGTTAGGCTTCGGCCTAGGACTTTTAAAACCAGGAAGCCCTGTGCTCCAGGCACACTGCAGCTGTTCAAGGCATCCCAACGGGAGCGCAAAAGTGACACAACTTGGCTGCCTCCACTGCTATTTCCATGAGACCATCCTGAACCATAGGCTGATTTTCCTTCCTAGCTTTGAGGTTTGAGTTAGGCCTAGGGTTAGAGTTTTTTAACCAGAAAGCCCTGAATACCAAGAACACAGCAGCTGCGAAGGACTACCCAAGAAGAGCACAAAAGTACCACAACATGCCTGCCTCCACAGCTATTTCCTTGGGGACATCCCTAATTCCTGGCTGATTTGCCTTTCTCGTCGTCGGGTTGGGGTTAGGTAGGCCTTGTGCTAGGATTTTGAAAATCAGGAAGCCCAGACCTCCAGGCACACTGGAGCTGTGAAAGGCATCCAAAAGGGAGTGCAAAAGTGCCACAACATGGCTGCTTTCACAGCTTTTTCCTTAGGAAGAACCCTAATACCTGGCTGATTTACCTTCCTAGGGTTACTGTTAGGCTTCGGCCTAGGACTTTGAAAACCAGGAAGCCCTGTGCTCCAGGCACACTGCAGCTGTTCAAGGCATCCCAAGGGGAGTGCAAAAGTGACACAACTTGGCTGCCTCCACTGCTATTTCCATGAGACCATCCCCAACCTTAGGCTGGTTTTCCTTCCTGGCGTTGAGGTTTGAGTTAGGCCTAGGGTTAGAGTTTTTTAACCAGAAAGCCCTGAGTTCCAAGAACACAGCAGCTGCGAAGGACTACCCAAGAAGAGCACAAAAGTACCACCACATGCCTGCCTCCACAGCTATTTCCTTGGGGACATCCCTAATTCCTGGCTGATTTGCCTTTCTCGTCGTCGGGTTGGGGTTAGGTAGGCCTTGCGCTAGGATATTTAAAAGCAGGAAACCCAGACCTCCAAGCACACTGGAGCTGTGAAAGGCATCCAAAAGGGAGTGCAAAAGTGCCAGAACATGGCTGCTTTCACAGCTTTTTTCTTGGCACCATCACTATACCTTCTCTGATATATCTCCCTAGGGTTAGGGTTAGGGTTCAGCCTAGGGCTAGGATTTTTTGAACCAGGAAGCCCTGTGTTCCAGGCTTACTGTAGCTGCCAAAGGCATCCCAAAGGGAGCGCAGAAGTGCCACAACATGGCTGCTTTCACAGCTTTTTCCTACTGAAGAACCCTAATACCCGGCTGATTTACCTTCCTAGGGTTACTGTTAGGCTTGGGCCAAGGACTTTTAAAACCAGGAAGCCCTGTGCTCCAGGCACACTGCAGCTGTTCAAGGCATCCCAAGGGGAGCGCAAAAGTGACACAACTTGGCTGCCTCCACTGCTATTTCCATGAGACCATCCCCAACCATAGGCTGATTTTCCTTCCTAGCGCTGAGTTTTGAGTTAGGCCTATTGTTAGTGTTCTTTTAACCTGAAAGCCCTGAGTTCCAAGAACACAGCAGCTGCGAAGGACTACCCAAGAAGAGCACACAAGTACCACAACATGCCTGCCTCCACAGCTATTTCCTTGGGTGTGGTAGCTAGGGAAGAGGCGCTGCGGAAGATTTCGCGATGTCACGGGAAGCTAGGACCTTCGGTTCCCCATAGATAAGACCCTCAGGTACTCATAGATAAGAAATTAACAGAGGAATGTGGTCCCACTAACAATAGGAATGTTGCCCCACTGAAGCCAGTAACTTTCCATCCCTTACCCAGTACTTTTCCATTCCCTACTAACCCTAGGTAAGAAGGACAAACCCCTTTTTTGACGTAGAGACCCCTAAGACTATAAGACCCCATGAGAAGAAGTAATAAACGCCTTTTGACCGTCCACCACATTGGTGTCTGCGTATGTCATTGGCCCGAACAGCCCTAGAGAGAGGGCTGTCGAGCTGTACCTCAGAACCAGGTCGCGTGCCTTGGCATAGAAGGCAACATTTGGTGCCGGAACCCGGGACAGCGGCTTGCGCCCGGCAAACGGGGACACTCCTGGAACGAGGACGGCGGCTGCGACAGCGGGACTGAATCACAGCGGGGAGGACGCTCCCGGACCAGCTTGGACGATGGAAGCCATAGCGAAGGTCGTAACAGAGATGCATGCGCAATGGGGTATAGAATGTAAACTTAAGGATTTAACTCTCGCATTGACGAGATTGATTAATCTTGGGGCTATTGAAAGCCCCGTGGACGTCCTACATTCGGACGTGTGGGATAACTGTACAAAAGCCCTGGCGGAGGACGCTATGTCCTTGGGCTCAGGGAAAGCCCTAAAATCGTGGGGCAGAGTTGTCCAGGCTCTGAAAAAAGCTCGACAAGAGCAAGAAACCTGGAAAGCTGCGCGAGCTTGTTTATTAGCCGTGCCGCAGTTGGGGGTGGGCGCGGCGACACAAACCGCGGAGGTGCTTGACCCGGGCGGGCGCGCGGAGGCGCGAACGCCAGATCCCCCTCAGGGAGCGGACTCACCATCGGAGGGGGGGGAGCACACGCGGGTGTTCTGGCGGGGGCTCGCGGAGGAGGCGCGGAACGCGGCCAGAATGTCGGACCCCATAGGGACCGATAGAAACGCCCCCCCACCATATGCGTTTGAAAATGGCGCCGGACCGCATGGTCAGGGCGGAAAGGAGGAGGCGGGGGGCGGAAACGCAGTCAGCCCGTTGAACAACGCATGTGCGGGCGAGCGGGGGGACGGGGCGGCCCCCGCGGAGGCGCGTAAGACCAATCAGAGCGCTTTATTCAAATTAAGTCCTTGTAGGGCAAGGACCTCCCCCAGCAGGAGGCGGGGGGACCCCAGGGGGAGGGAACGGCCCGACCCCCGCAAGAAGGGGCGGGGTCGGAGCCCGAGGAAAAGGCAGAGCAGCCCGGAAGCGTCTCTTTACTCGACTTCCGGCTCGGACTCAGACGCGAGCTTGGAGCCCGAGACAGGGTCGGAGGATTCCGACTCAGATTCTAGCTCTAACAGAGAGAGAGCAGCGGCATGTAAGGTCACTAGCCACAACGCTCCTGCATGGGTGAAGGGGTTACCAGAGAAAAACCGAACCCCGCTTACAAACTGGCGGAAAATAAAAATGGCTTGCGCGGAATGGGCTCCGTCTGCCACTTTGGTGGTCCCGGTTCGTGTGGGGGGGGCAGGCGGAAACCAAAGGATTTATTCACCGGTTAATCCAAAAGATGTGCAGGCAATTGTTAAAGCGATTGCGGATAAGGGAATTAATTCTGCCATGGTTCGCACTCTCATTGACGGCCTTTTTGGTGGGGACGATATGCTTCCCTTTGATATTAAGCAGACGTGTAGAATGATATTTGATGGTGCGGGAATGATCGTTTTTAAACAAGAATGGGAAGATAATTGCCTCAAACAGCTAGCCTTGGTAACGGGGGCAGACCACCCACTGCACGGCTCCAGCATACAGAGGCTAATGGGCACAGACCCCACTATGATCACCCCCCAGCAACAGGCTGAGGGCTTGCGTGCCCATGAGGTTATGACAACCACCCGTGCTGCCCGAGAAGCCATCCGTGACACTTCGAAAGTGGTAGCTAAACCATCCCTGTGGTCTCTCATAAAACAGGGTGAGAGTGAAAGTTTCACTCAGTTTGTGGACAAACTTCAGGCTGCATTAGATTCCTCTGCGTTACCCCCAGAGGCGAAGGGTCCCGTGCTGGCAGACTGCCTACGCCAGCAATGTAACTCAGCCACCAAAGACATTTTAAGGTCACTGCCGCAGGGGTCCAATGTAGCTGCCATGATCAGACACGTTGCAAAGGAGGAACATCAAGTTCCCATTCAAGCAGCAGTTCACACCGCAATAACCAGTGTGATGGCGTGCCTTAAGTGCGGACAGGCAGGCCACTTGGCAGTAAACTGCCCCCAGCCAAGGCGCCCATCAGCAGATGCTCCACCACGCCAAGGGGGAGGTAGGGGGCCGTGCTGGGTGTGCGGAAGGAAGGGGCATTTACCTAAGGAATGCAGATCCAGGTTTCAGGGAAACGGGAGAGGGAGGGGGCAGCCAGGCCGTATCCAGCCCCCTCCCACCTGGAACATGCAGCGGCCCAGCTACAGCAACCCTCAGTGGGGCAGGGGACCCTCATACCCTATGCCCCCACAGGGAGCAGTCAACTTTGCATCCCCCCCAGCAATACAATGGCAGAGTTGCGCGGCACCGCCCTCAATACCCTCGCACCCCTCACCGCCACAAGCCGCGCCGGAGTCACAGGAACAACAGGGGACGTCCCAGAGCGGGATCCCTGGGTGGCCTTGGTCATGAAAATAGGGAAGGAACCCCTGATGGTGTGGGGGACATGCCGCCTTTATGGTAGTCAAGATCCACACGTCATAGGGTTCCAGTTCTGGGCGGACACGGGATCAGACTGCACGATTATTCCCCAAGCACACTGGCCCGGACATTGGCAAATCAAAGAAGTCCCTCCAGTGAATGGAGTGGGGGGGCAGTCCCGGGCATGGAAAAGCACCCAGCTGGTGGCTATAACACTTCACACGAAAAAGGGACCAGAACAGACAGTAGCAATTTACCCCTACATTTTGCAAAATTCTCCACCCCTGTTGGGAAGGGATGTTCTTTCCTTGCTAGGATTTCGGATTACAAATTTATCCTGAGGGCCACTGCCGTGCACCCCGCGCTGCCAATCAAATTGACTTGGAAATCATCAGACCCTGTATGGGTTGAGCAGTGGCCCCTGACAGAGCCTCGAATGGCAGCCTTGCTGGAACTGGTCGACCGCGAACTGCAAAAGGGTCACATAGAACCCTCCACCAGACCATGGAACACCCCTGTATTCGTGATCCCCAAGAGGTCCGGACAAGGCTATCGTCTCGTCCACGACCTGAGAGAGGTGAACAAGACGATCCGACCCCTGGGTCCAGTCCAGACACTGCTACCCGCGAATTCAGCCATCCCCGAAGGGCAGCCGTGCGCAGTACTGGACATCAAGGACTGTTTCTTTTCAATACCCCTGCACCCTGAGGACAGAGAACGATTTGCCTTTTCCGTGGCGTTTCGGAACAGCGAGCGGCCCAACCTTCGCTTCCAATGGAGAGTGCTTCCACAAGGCCTAGTCGACAGCCCGACCATATGCCAGATCACCGTGGACAAAGCACTGACGCCGGTCCGACACTCCAATCCCACCGCAACCATCATCCAGTACATGGACGACATCCTGGTTGCAGCACCATCAACAAGCCAAGTAGATGACCTGGTGACCATAATCACAGAGACCCTTCAGGCCAACGGCTTCGAGATCGCGAGCGCAAAGATCAAGAGAGGACCCTGCGTGACCTTCCTGGGAGTAGGAATCACAAGCTCCTACGTGACACCCCCCGAGATGAAGGTCAACCGAGACATCAAGACGCTCCACGACGTGCAACGCCTGGTGAGATCGCTGCAGTGGCTTCGCAACGTTGTCCTGATTCCTCCCGAAGTCATGGACCCTCTGTACGAACTCCTGAAAGGGAAGAACCCCTGGGATCCCAAGGAGCTGACACCGCAAGCAACGAGCTCCCTCGACTTCATCGAAAACCAGATGTCCACTGGCACGCTTGCCAGGTGGAACCCGGCCATGCCACTGGACTTGTACGTCCACTTTACACCGAAGGGGGGAGTGGGAGCACTGGCTCAAGGACTCGCTGAAAAGGCCCGACCGATCCAATGGGTGGTCCTCGGAAGACCCGCTCGTGCATCTTCCCCAGGAATCGAATGCATCGCCAGCCTCATCATGAAAGGCAGGAGACTTGCCTTGAAACACCTAGGGACAGAGCCAACAAGCATCCACCTTCCGTTTCGCAAGCAGCCAACCTCGGAGTCAGCCACAATATCGGAGTACCTGGCCCTTGCTCTCTCCGGCTTCGGAGGAGAAATCTCCTACTCCTCCAAGCCACCCTGGACGAAGCTGCTGACCGTAGTCGACGTGGACGTGCCACCGAAGGTCAAGGACAGACCGCAGCCAGGACCAACGGTCTTCACAGACGCTTCCTCCACGACTTCAACCGCAGCAGCAGTGTGGCAGGCAGGAGAGCAATGGCACTGCGTCAAAGCGTGTGACCCCACACTGTCGGTGCAACAGCTGGAGGCAGCAGCAGTGGTTTTGGTGTGCGGACTCTTCCAAGACGAACACCTCAACATCGTAACGGACTCTATATTCGTGGCAAGGCTCTGCCTGTCCATGGCAGGACCAGGAGTGTCGACATCAGCAGCAGCCCTAATGCTGGAAGAAGCACTTTCCTCGCGACAGGGCACCGTGTCAGTCATCCACATCAACAGCCATGACCCAGTCAAAGGCTACTTCCAGACCGGCAACGATAAAGCGGACGCCGCAGCAAAAGGCGTTTGGACCCTGCAAAGAGCTCGTCAGCTGCACGAGTCGCTCCACATCGGAGTCAAAGCACTGGCGAAGAGATGCGGAATCCCGACAGCGGACGCGAAACATGTGGTAGCCACTTGCCCTTACTGCCAGAAGTCACCCCTTTGGACCTACGGAGTCAACCCGAGAGGTCTCAAGCCCTCAGAAATCTGGCAGTCGGACTTCACCTGGTGCGAACTGATGAAGCCCCGAGCATGGCTTGCAGTGACAGTAGACACTTATAGCGGGACGATCATAGCTACACAGCACCCCAAAACCAACTCCAAAAACACAATTCAGCACTGGCTGACAGCCATGGCTTGGCTTGGTATCCCCAAGCAGATCAAAACGGACAATGGCTCCAATTTCATCTCTAAACAAGTACAGGAATTCGCTGCAAAATGGGGCATCACGTTAGTGCAAGGCATCCCACACAACAGTACAGGGCAGGCCATAGTTGAGAGAGCAAACCAGACCCTGAAAACCAAGATAGAAGTATTGGCAAAAGCAGAGGGCTTTGCCAATGCCATTCCCCCAGGAGATCAGGCACGCATGCTGGCAACCGCTTTGCTGGCACTGAATCAATTCCCTAGGGGGGACGAAACAAACAGTCCCGTCCAAAAACACTGGGCCACTCGAGCGCTAGAAGAGGGCCCACAGGTGGTAATCAGAAACGAGCTAGGCGAGTGGGAACGGGGTTGGAGGCTGATGCTCACGGGGCGAGGGTACGCGGCTGTCAAAAAGGACGGCAAAATCAGGTGGTGTCCACTTAAGTCGATTAAACCGGACCTTCATAGCGAGCAGAATGAGACTGACGAGAATTGCGAGTCTTTGTTTACAGGACCTGCTCGTGGGACGCCCT
This sequence comes from Melospiza melodia melodia, assembly GCF_035770615.1. NCBI lineage: Eukaryota > Metazoa > Chordata > Aves > Passeriformes > Passerellidae > Melospiza > Melospiza melodia. The sequence goes on from NC_086207.1 coordinate 1,682,164, forward strand.
CGTGACGCGTACATCCCGGTTCCAGACGAAAGTGACAGACCACCAAGCCGTCAGGCAGCACCCGAGAGACCCGCACGGGTCCATTGGCGATGCTGTTTCTAACAGTCACCTTCGGACCATGCCTGCTGAACAAGCTGGTCTCATTCGTTCAGAGCCGCCTGGAACGGACCAACATCCTGTTCATAGGGCGACGACAACTGCTGTGAATTCAACCAGGGAATTCAACCAAAGAACACTGCCAGTCACAAGGTTTTCAAAACTTGTCTGCCAAAAGCTTACTCAGGTTTCCCAAAATCCCTTTCCCTTGTCAAGTCACAACTTTATACCTTAATTCAGTATCTACGTACACGACTACCTCATTCATTTGTGAAAAGGGAGGGGGAGATGTGGTAGCTAGGGAAGAGGCGCTGCGGAAGATTTCGCGATGTCACGGGAAGCTAGGACCTTCGGTTCCCCATAGATAAGACCCTCAGGTATTCATAGATAAGAAATTAACATAGGAATGTGGTCCCACTAACAATAGGAATGTTGCCCCACTGAAGCCAGTAACTTTCCATCCCTTACCCAGTACTTTTCCGTTCCCTACTAACCCTAGGTAAGAAGGACAAACCCCTTTTTTGACGTAGAGACCCCTAAGACTATAAGACCCCATGAGAAGAAGTAATAAACGCCTTTTGACCGTCCACCACATTGGTGTCTGCGTATGTCATTGGCCCGAACGGCCCTAGAGAGAGGGCTGTCGAGCTGTACCTCAGAACCAGGTCGCCTGCCTTGGCATAGAAGGCAACACTTGGGGACATCCCTAATTCCTGGCTGATTTGCCTTTCTTGTTGTCGGGTTGGGGTTAGGTAGGCCTTGTGCTAGGATTTTTAAAATCAGGAAGCCCAGACCTCCAGGCACACTGGAGCTGTGAAAGGCATCCAAAAGGGAGTGCAAAAGTGCCACAACATGGCTGCTTTCACAGCTTTTTCCTTAGGAAGAACCCTAATACCCGGCTGATTTACCTTCCTAGGGTTACTGTTAGGCTTGGGCCAAGGACTTTTAAAACCAGGAAGCCCTGTGCTCCAGGCACACAGCAGCTGTTCAAGGCATCCCAACGGGAGCGCAAAAGTGACACAACTTGGCTGCCTCCACTGCTATTTCCATGAGACCATCCCCAACCATAGGCTGATTTTCCTTCCTAGCGTTGAGGTTTGAGTTAGGCCTAGGGTTAGAGTTTTTTAACCAGAAAGCCCTGAGTTCCAAGAACACAGCAGCTGCGAAGGACTACCCAAGAAGAGCACAAAAGTACCACCACATGCCTGCCTCCACAGCTATTTCCTTGGGGACATCCCTAATTCCTGGCTGATTTGCCTTTCTCGTCGTCGGGTTGGGGTTAGGTAGGCCTTGTGCTAGGATTTTGAAAATCAGGAAGCCCAGACCTCCAGGCACACTGGAGCTGTGAAAGGCATCCAAAAGGGAGTGCAAAAGTGCCACAACATGGCTGCTTTCACAGCTTTTTCCTTAGGAAGAACCCTAATAACCAGCTGATTTACCTTCCTAGGGTTACTGTTAGGCTTCGGCCTAGGACTTTTAAAACCAGGAAGCCCTGTGCTCCAGGCACACTGCAGCTGTTCAAGGCATCCCAAGTGGAGCGCAAAAGTGACACAACTTGGCTGCCTCCACTGCTATTTCCATGAGACCATCCCCAACCATAGGCTGATTTTCCTTCCTAGCGTTGAGGTTTCAGTAAGGCCTAGGGTTAGAGTTTTTTAACCAGAAAGCCCTGAGTTCCAAGAACACAGCAGCTGCGAAGGACCACCCAAGAAGAGCACAAAACTACCACAACATGCCTGCCTCCACAGCTATTTCCTTGGGGACATCCCTAATTCCTGGCTGATTTGCCTTTCTCGTCGTCGGGTTGGGGTTAGGTAGGACTTGTGCTAGGATATTTAAAAGCAGGAAACCCAGACCTCCAAGCACACTGGAGCTGTGAAAGGCATCCAAAAGGGAGTGCAAAAGGGCCACAACATGGCTGCTTTCACAGCTTTTTTCTTGGCACCAACACTATACCTTCTCTGATATATCTCCCTAGGGTTAGGGTTAGGGTTCAGCCTAGGGCTAGGATTTTTTGAACCAGGAAGCCCTGTGTTCCAGGCTTACTGTAGCTGCCAAAGGCATCCCAAAGGGAGTGCAGAAGTGCCACAACATGGCTGCTTTCACAGCTTTTTCCTCAGGAAGAACCCTAATACCCGGCTGATTTACCTTCCTAGGGTTACTGTTAGGCTTGGGCCAAGGACTTTTAAAACCAGGAAGCCCTGTGCTCCAGGCACACTGCAGCTGTTCAAGGCATCCCAACGGGAGCGCAAAAGTGACACAACTTGGCTGCCTCCACTGCTATTTCCATGAGACCATCCCCAACCTTAGGCTGGTTTTCCTTCCTAGCGTTGAGGTTTCAGTAAGGCCTAGGGTTAGAGTTTTTTAACCAGAAAGCCCTGAGTTCCAAGAACACAGCAGCTGCGAAGGACCACCCAAGAAGAGCACAAAAGTACCACAACATGCCTGCCTCCACAGCTATTTCCTTGGGGACATCCCTAATTCCTGGCTGATTTGCCTTTCTCTTCGTCGGGTTGGGGTTAGGTAGGCCTTGTGCTAGGATATTTAAAAGCAGGAAACCCAGACCTCCAAGCACACTGGAGCTGTGAAAGGCATCCAAAAGGGAGTGCAAAAGTGCCACAACATGGCTGCTTTCACAGCTTTTTCCTTAGGAAGAACCCTAATACCCGGATGATTTACCTTCCTAGGGTTACTCTTAGGCTTGGGCCAAGGACTTTTAAAACCAGGAAGCCCTGTGCTCCAGGCACACTGCAGCTGTTCAAGGCATCCCAAGGGGAGCGCAAAAGTGACACAACTTGGCTGCCTCCACTGCTATTTCCATGAGACCATCCCCAACCTTAGGCTGGTTTTCCTTCCTAGCGTTGAGTTTTGAGTTGGGCCTATGGTTAGTGTTCTTTTAACCTGAAAGCCCTGAGTTCCAAGAACACAGCAGCTGCGAAGGACTACCCAAGAAGAGCACAAAAGCACCACCACATGCCTGCCTCCACAGCTATTTCCTTGGGGACATCCCTAATTCCTGGCTGATTTGCCTTTCTCGTCGTCGGGTTGGGGTTAGGTAGGCCTTGTGCTAGGATTTTGAAAATCAGGAAGCCCAGACCTCCAGGCACACTGGAGCTGTGAAAGGCATCCAAAAGGGAGTGCAAAAGTGCCACAACATGGCTGCTTTCACAGCTTTTTCCTTAGGAAGAACCCTAATACCCGGCTGATTTACCTTCCTAGGGTTACTGTTAGGCTTAGGCCTAGAACATTTAAAACCAGGAAGCCCTGTGCTCCAGGCACACTGCAGCTGTTCAAGGCATCCCAACGGGAGCGCAAAAGTGACACAACTTGGCTGCCTCCACTGCTATTTCCATGAGACCATCCCCAACCATAGGCTGGTTTTCCTCCCTAGCGTTGAGTTTTGAGTTAGGCCTAGGGTTAGAGTTTTTTAACCAGAAAGCCCTGAGTTCCAAGAACACAGCAGCTGCGAAGGACTACCCAAGAAGAGCACAAAAGTACCACAACATGCCTGCCTCCACAGCTATTTCCTTGGGGACATCCCTAATTCCTGGCTGATTTGCCTTTCTCGTCGTCGGGTTGGGGTTAGGTAGGCCTTGTGCTAGGATTTTTAAAATCAGGAAGCCCAGACCTCCAGGCACACTGGAGCTGTGAATGGCATCCAAAAGGGAGTGCAAAAGTGCCACAACATGGCTGCTTTCACAGCTTTTTCCTTAGGAAGAACCCTAATACCCGGCTGATTTACCTTCCTAGGGTTACTGTTAGGCTTGGGCCAAGGACTTTTAAAACCAGGAAGCCCTGGGCTCCAGGAACACTGCAGCTGTTCAAGGCATCCCAACGGGAGCGCAAAAGTGACACAACTTGGCTGCCTCCACTGCTATTTCCATGAGACCATCCCCAGCCTTAGGCTGATTTTCCTTCCTAGCGTTGAGGTTTGAGTTAGGCCTAGGGTTAGAGTTTTTTAACCAGAAAGCCCTGAGTTCCAAGAACACAGCAGCTGCGAAGGACTACCCAAGAAGAGCACAAAAGTACCACCACATGCCTGCCTCCACAGCTATTTCCTTGGGGACATCCCTAATTCCTGGCTGATTTGCCTTTCTCGTCGTCGGGTTGGGGTTAGGTAGGCCTTGTGCTAGGATTTTGAAAATCAGAAAGCCCAGACCTCCAGGCACACTGGAGCTGTGAAAGGCATCCAAAAGGCAGTGCAAAAGTGCCACAACATGGCTGCTTTCACAGCTTTTTCCTTAGGAAGAACCCTAATACCCGGCTGATTTACCTTCCTAGGGTTACTGTTAGGCTTGGGCCAAGGACTTTTAAAACCAGGAAGCCCTGTGCTCCAGGCACACTGCAGGTGTTCAAGGCATCCCAACGGGAGCGCAAAAGTGACACAACTTGGCTGCCTCCACTGCTATTTCCATGAGACCATCCCCAACCTTAGGCTGATTTTCCTTCCTAGCGTTGAGTTTTGAGTTAGGCCTATGGTTAGTGTTGTTTTAACCTGAAAGCCCTGAGTTCCAAGAACACAGCAGCTGCGAAGGACCACCCAAGAAGAGCACAAAAGTACCACAACATGCCTGCCTCCACAGCTATTTCCTTGGGGACATCCCTAATTCCTGGCTGATTTGCCTTTCTCGTCGTCGGGTTGGGGTTAGGTAGGCCTTGTGCTAGGATTTTTAAAATCAGGAAGCCCAGACCTCCAGGCACACTGGAGCTGTGAATGGCATCCAAAAGGGAGTGCAAAAGTGCCACAACATGGCTGCTTTCACAGCTTTTTCCTTAGGAAGAACCCTAATACCCGGCTGATTTACCTTCCTAGGGTTACTGTTAGACTTAGGCCTAGGACTTTTAAAACCAGGAAGCCCTGTGCTCCAGGCACACTGCAGCTGTTCAAGGCATCCCAAGGGGAGCGCAAAAGTGACACAACTTGGCTGCCTCCACTGCTATTTCCATGAGACCATCCCCAGCCTTAGGCTGATTATCCTTCCTAGCGTTGAGGTTTGAGTTAGGCCTAGGGTTAGAGTTTTTTAACCAGAAAGCCCTGGGTTCCAAGAACACAGCAGCTGCGAAGGACTACCCAAGAAGAGCACAAAAGTACCACAACATGCCTGCCTCCACAGCTATTTCCTTGGGGACATCCCTAATTCCTGGCTGATTTGCCTTTCTCGTCGTCGGGTTGGGGTTAGGTAGGCCTTGTGCTAGGATTTTGAAAATCAGGAAGCCCAGACCTCCAGGCACACTGGAGCTGTGAAAGGCATCCAAAAGGGAGTGCAAAAGTGCCACAACATGGCTGCTTTCACAGCTTTTTCCTTAGGAAGAACCCTAATACCCGGCTGATTTACCTTCCTAGGGTTACTGTTAGGCTTAGGCCTAGGACATTTAAAACCAGGAAGCCCTGTGCTCCAGGCACACTGCAGCTGTTCAAGGCATCCCAACGGGATCGCAAAAGTGACACAACTTGGCTGCCTCCACTGCTATTTCCATGAGACCATCCCCAACCATAGGCTGATTTTCCTTCCTAGCATTGACTTTTGAGTTAGGCCTAGGGTTAGAGTTTTTTAACCAGAAAGCCCTGAGTTCCAAGAACACAGCAGCTGCGAAGGACTACCCAAGAAGAGCACAAAAGTACCACAACATGCCTGCCTCCACAGCTATTTCCTTGGGGACATCCCTAATTCCTGGCTGATTTGCCTTTCTCGTCGTCGGGTTGGGGTTAGGTAGGCCTTGTGCTAGGATTTTGAAAATCAGGAAGCCCAGACCTCCAGGCACACTGGAGCTGTGAAAGGCATCCAAAAGGCAGTGCAAAAGTGCCACAACATGGCTGCTTTCACAGCTTTTTCCTTAGGAAGAACCCTAATACCCGGCTGATTTACCTTCCTAGGGTTACTGTTAGGCTTAGGCCTAGGACATTTAAAACCAGGAAGCCCTGTGCTCCAGGCACACTGCAGCTGTTCAAGGCATCCCAACGGGAGCGCAAAAGTGACACAACTTGGCTGCCTCCACTGCTATTTCCATGAGACCATCCCCAACCATAGGCTGATTTTCCTTCCTAGCATTGAGTTTTGAGTTAGGCCTAGGGTTAGAGTTTTTTAACCAGAAAGCCCTGAGTTCCAAGAACACAGCAGCTGCGAAGGACTACCCAAGAAGAGCACAAAAGTACCACCACATGCCTGCCTCCACAGCTATTTCCTTGGGGACATCCCTAATTCCTGGCTGATTTGCCTTTCTCGTCGTCGGGTTGGGGTTAGGTAGGCCTTGTGCTAGGATTTTAAAAATCAGGAAGCACAGACCTCCAGGCACACTGGAGCTGTGAAAGGCATCCAAAAGGCAGTGCAAAAGTGCCACAACATGGCTGCTTTCACAGCTTTTTCCTTAGGAAGAACCCTAATACCCGGCTGATTTACCTTCCTAGGGTTACTGTTAGGCTTGGGCCTAGGACTTTTAAAACCAGGAAGCCCTGTGCTCCAGGCACACTGCAGCTGTTCAAGGCATCCCAAGGGGAGCGCAAAAGTGACACAACTTGGCTGCCTCCACTGCTATTTCCATGAGACCATCCCCAACCTTAGGCTGATTTTCCTTCCTAGCGTTGAGTTTTGAGTTAGGACTATGGTTAGTGTTCTTTTAACCTGAAAGCCCTGAGTTCCAAGAACACAGCAGCTGCGAAGGACCACCCAAGAAGAGCACAAAAGTACCACAACATGCCTGCCTCCACAGCTATTTCCTTGGGGACATCCCTAATTCCTGGCTGATTTGCCTTTCTCGTCGTCGGTTTGGGGTTAGGTAGGCCTTGTGCTAGGATTTTTAAAATCAGGAAGCCCAGACCTCCAGGCACACTGGAGCTGTGAATGGCATCCAAAAGGGAGTGCAAAAGTGCCAGAACATGGCTGCTTTCACAGCTTTTTCCTTAGGAAGAACCCTAATACCCGGCTGATTTACCTTCCTAGGGTTACTGTTAGACTTAGGCCTAGGACTTTTAAAACCAGGAAGCCCTGTGCTCCAGGCACACTGCAGCTGTTCAAGGCATCCCAACGGGAGCGCAAAAGTGACACAACTTGGCTGCCTCCACTGCTATTTCCATGAGACCATCCCCAACCTTAGGCTGGTTTTCCTTCCTAGCGTTGAGTTTTGAGTTAGGCCTATGGTTAGGGTTCTTTTAACCTGAAAGCCCTGAGTTCCAAGAACACAGCAGCTGCGAAGGACTACCCAAGAAGAGCACAAAAGTACCACCACATGCCTGCCTCCACAGCTATTTCCTTGGGGACATCCCTAATTCCTGGCTGATTTGCCTTTCTCGTCGTCGGGTTGGGGTTAGGTAGGCCTTGTGCTAGGATTTTTAAAATCAGGAAGCACAGACCTCCAGGCACACTGGAGCTGTGAAAGGCATCCAAAAGGGAGTGCAAAAGTGCCACAACATGGCTGCTTTCACAGCTTTTTCCTTAGGAAGAACCCTAATACCCGGCTGATTTACCTTCCTAGGGTTACTCTTAGGCTTAGGCCTAGGACATTTAAAACCAGGAAGCCCTGTGCTCCAGGCACACTGCAGCTGTTCAAGGCATCCCAACGGGATCGCAAAAGTGACACAACTTGGCTGCCTCCACTGCTATTTCCATGAGACCATCCCCAACCATAGGCTGGTTTTCCTTCCTAGCGTTGAGTTTTGAGTTAGGCCTAGGGTTAGAGTTTTTTAACCAGAAAGCCCTGAGTTCCAAGAACACAGCAGCTGCGAAGGACTACCCAAGAAGAGCACACAAGTACAACAACATGCCTGCCTCCCCAGCTATTTCCTTGGGGACATCCCTAATTCCTGGCTGATTTGCCTTTCTCGTCGTCGGGTTGGGGTTAGGTAGGCCTTGTGCTAGGATTTTGAAAATCAGGAAGCCCAGACCTCCAGGCACACTGGAGCTGTGAATGGCATCCAAAAGGGAGTGCAAAAGTGCCACAACATGGCTGCTTTCACAGCTTTTTCCTTAGGAAGAACCCTAATACCCGGCTGATTTACCTTCCTAGGGTTACTGTTAGGCTTGGGCCAAGGACTTTTAAAACCAGGAAGCCCTGGGCTCCAGGAACACTGCAGCTGTTCAAGGCATCCCAACGGGAGCGCAAAAGTGACACAACTTGGCTGCCTCCACTGCTATTTCCATGAGACCATCCCCAGCCTTAGGCTGATTTTCCTTCCTAGCATTGAGTTTTGAGTTAGGCCTAGGGTTAGAGTTTTTTAACCAGAAAGCCCTGAGTTCCAAGAACACAGCAGCTGCGAAGGACTACCCAAGAAGAGCACAAAAGTACCACAACATGCCTGCCTCCACAGCTATTTCCTTGGGGACATCCCTAATTCCTGGCTGATTTGCCTTTCTCGTCGTCGGGTTGGGGTTAGGTAGGCCTTGTGCTAGGATTTTGAAAATCAGAAAGCCCAGACCTCCAGGCACACTGGAGCTGTGAAAGGCATCCAAAAGGCAGTGCAAAAGTGCCACAACATGGCTGCTTTCACAGCTTTTTCCTTAGGAAGAACCCTAATACCCGGCTGATTTACCTTCCTAGGGTTACTGTTAGGCTTAGGCCTAGGACATTTAAAACCAGGAAGCCCTGTGCTCCAGGCACACTGCAGCTGTTCAAGGCATCCCAACGGGAGCGCAAAAGTGACACAACTTGGCTGCCTCCACTGCTATTTCCATGAGACCATCCCAAACCATAGGCTGATTTTCCTTCCTAGCATTGAGTTTTGAGTTAGGCCTAGGGTTAGTGTTTTTTAACCAGAAAGCCCTGAGTTCCAAGAATACAGCAGCTGCGAAGGACTACCCAAGAAGAGCACAAAAGTACCACCACATGCCTGCCTCCACAGCTATTTCCTTGGGGACATCCCTAATTCCTGGCTGATTTGCCTTTCTCGTCGTCGGGTTGGGGTTAGGTAGGCCTTGTGCTAGGATTTTTAAAATCAGGAAGCCCAGACCTCCAGGCACACTGGAGCTGTGAAAGGCATCCAAAAGGGAGTGCAAAAGTGCCACAACATGGCTGCTTTCACAGCTTTTTCCTTAGGAAGAACCCTAATACCCGGCTGATTTACCTTCCTAGGGTTACTGTTAGGCTTGGGCCAAGGACTTTTAAAACCAGGAAGCCCTGGGCTCCAGGAACACTGCAGCTGTTCAAGGCATCCCAACGGGAGCGCAAAAGTGACACAACTTGGCTGCCTCCACTGCTATTTCCATGAGACCATCCCCAGCCTTAGGCTGATTTTCCTTCCTAGCATTGAGTTTTGAGTTAGGCCTAGGGTTAGAGTTTTTTAACCAGAAAGCCCTGAGTTCCAAGAACACAGCAGCTGCGAAGGACTACCCAAGAAGAGCACAAAAGTACCACAACATGCCTGCCTCCACAGCTATTTCCTTGGGGACATCCCTAATTCCTGGCTGATTTGCCTTTCTCGTCGTCGGGTTGGGGTTAGGTAGGCCTTGTGCTAGGATTTTGAAAATCAGAAAGCCCAGACCTCCAGGCACACTGGAGCTGTGAAAGGCATCCAAAAGGCAGTGCAAAAGTGCCACAACATGGCTGCTTTCACAGCTTTTTCCTTAGGAAGAACCCTAATACCCGGCTGATTTACCTTCCTAGGGTTACTGTTAGGCTTAGGCCTAGGACATTTAAAACCAGGAAGCCCTGTGCTCCAGGCACACTGCAGCTGTTCAAGGCATCCCAACGGGAGCGCAAAAGTGACACAACTTGGCTGCCTCCACTGCTATTTCCATGAGACCATCCCCAACCATAGGCTGATTTTCCTTCCTAGCATTGAGTTTTGAGTTAGGCCTAGGGTTAGTGTTTTTTAACCAGAAAGCCCTGAGTTCCAAGAATACAGCAGCTGCGAAGGACTACCCAAGAAGAGCACAAAAGTACCACAACATGCCTGCCTCCACAGCTATTTCCTTGGGGACATCCCTAATTCCTGGCTGATTTGCCTTTCTCGTCGTCGGGTTGGGTTAGGTAGGCCTTGTGCTAGGATTTTGAAAATCAGAAAGCCCAGACCTCCAGGCACACTGGAGCTGTGAAAGGCATCCAAAAGGCAGTGCAAAAGTGCCACAACATGGCTGCTTTCACAGCTTTTTCCTTAGGAAGAACCCTAATACCCGGCTGATTTACCTTCCTAGGGTTACTGTTAGGCTTGGGCCAAGGACTTTTAAAACCAGGAAGCCCTGTGCTCCAGGCACACTGCAGCTGTTCAAGGCATCCCAACGGGAGCGCAAAAGTGACACAACTTGGCTGCCTCCACTGCTATTTCCATGAGACCATCCCCAACCTTAGGCTGATTTTCCTTCCTAGCGTTGAGCTTTGAGTTAGGCCTATGGTTAGTGGTCTTTTAACCTGAAAGCCCTGAGTTCCAAGAACACAGCAGCTGCGAAGGACCACCCAAGAAGAGCACAAAAGTACCACAACATGCCTGCCTCCACAGCTATTTCCTTGGGGACATCCCTAATTCCTGGCTGATTTGCCTTTCTCGTCGTCGGGTTGGGGTTAGGTAGGCCTTGTGCTAGGATTTTTAAAATCAGGAAGCACAGACCTCCAGGCACACTGGAGCTGTGAATGGCATCCAAAAGGGAGTGCAAAAGTGCCACAACATGGCTGCTTTCACAGCTTTTTCCTTAGGAAGAACCCTAATACCCGGCTGATTTACCTTCCTAGGGTTACTGTTAGACTTAGGCCTAGGACTTTTAAAACCAGGAAGCCCTGTGCTCCAGGCACACTGCAGCTGTTCAAGGCATCCCAACGGGAGTGCAAAAGTGTCACAACTTGGCTGCCTCCACTGCTATTTCCATGAGACCATCCCCAGCCTTAGGCTGATTTTCCTTCCTAGCGTTGAGGTTTGAGTTAGGCCTAGGGTTAGAGTTTTTTAACCAGAAAGCCCTGAGTTCCAAGAACACAGCAGCTGCGAAGGACTACCCAAGAAGAGCACAAAAGTACCACAACATGCCTGCCTCCACAGCTATTTCCTTGGGGACATCCCTAATTCCTGGCTGATTTGCCTTTCTCGTCGTCGGGTTGGGGTTAGGTAGGCCTTGTGCTAGGATTTTTAAAATCAGGAAGCCCAGACCTCCAGGCACACTGGAGCTGTGAAACGCATCCAAAAGGCAGTGCAAAAGTGCCACAACATGGCTGCTTTCACAGCTTTTTCCTTAGGAAGAACCCTAATACCCGGCTGATTTACCTTCCTAGGGTTACTGTTAGGCTTAGGCCTAGGACTTTTAAAACCAGGAAGCCCTGTGCTCCAGGCACACTGCAGCTGTTCAAGGCATCCCAACGGGAGCGCAAAAGTGACACAACTTGGCTGCCTCCACTGCTATTTCCATGAGACCATCCCCAACCATAGGCTGATTTTCCTTCCTAGCATTGAGTTTTGAGTTAGGCCTAGGGTTAGAGTTTTTTAACCAGAAAGCCCTGAGTTCCAAGAACACAGCAGCTGCGAAGGACTACCCAAGAAGAGCACAAAAGTACCACAACATGCCTGCCTCCACAGCTATTTCCTTGGGGACATCCCTAATTCCTGGCTGATTTGCCTTTCTCGTCGTCGGGTTGGGGTTAGGTAGGCCTTGTGCTAGGATTTTGAAAATCAGGAAGCCCAGACCTCCAGGCACACTGGAGCTGTGAAAGGCATCCAAAAGGCAGTGCAAAAGTGCCACAACATGGCTGCTTTCACAGCTTTTTCCTTAGGAAGAACCCTAATACCCGGCTGATTTACCTTCCTAGGGTTACTGTTAGGCTTAGGCCTAGGACATTTAAAACCAGGAAGCCCTGTGCTCCAGGCACACTGCAGCTGTTCAAGGCATCCCAACGGGAGCGCAAAAGTGACACAACTTGGCTGCCTCCACTGCTATTTCCATGAGACCATCCCCAAACTTAGGCTGATTTTCCTTCCTAGCATTGAGTTTTGAGTTAGGCCTAGGGTTAGAGTTTTTTAACCAGAAAGCCCTGAGTTCCAAGAATACAGCAGCTGCGAAGGACTACCCAAGAAGAGCACAAAAGTACCACCACATGCCTGCCTCCACAGCTATTTCCTTGGGGACATCCCTAATTCCTGGCTGATTTGCCTTTCTCGTCGTCGGGTTGGGGTTAGGTAGGCCTTGTGCTAGGATTTTAAAAATCAGGAAGCACAGACCTCCAGGCACACTGGAGCTGTGAAAGGCATCCAAAAGGGAGTGCAAAAGTGCCACAACATGGCTGCTTTCACAGCTTTTTCCTTAGGAAGAACCCTAATACCCGGATGATTTACCTTCCTAGGGTTACTGTTAGGCTTGGGCCAAGGACTTTTAAAACCAGGAAGCCCTGTGCTCCAGGCACACTGCAGCTGTTCAAGGCATCCCAACGGGAGTGCAAAAGTGACACAACTTGGCTGCCTCCACTGCTATTTCCATGAGACCATCCCCAACCTTAGGCTGGTTTTCCTTCCTAGCGTTGAGTTTTGAGTTGGGCCTATGGTTAGTGTTCTTTTAACCTGAAAGCCCTGAGTTCCAAGAACACAGCAGCTGCGAAGGACTACCCAAGAAGAGCACAAAAGTACCACCACATGCCTGCCTCCACAGCTATTTCCTTGGGGACATCCCTAATTCCTGGCTGATTTGCCTTTCTCGTCGTCGGGTTGGGGTTAGGTAGGCCTTGTGCTAGGATTTTTAAAATCAGGAAGCACAGACCTCCAGGCACACTGGAGCTGTGAAAGGCATCCAAAAGGGAGTGCAAAAGTGCCACAACATGGCTGCTTTCACAGCTTTTTCCTTAGGAAGAACCCTAATACCCGGCTGATTTACCTTCCTAGGGTTACTCTTAGGCTTAGGCCTAGGACATTTAAAACCAGGAAGCCCTGTGCTCCAGGCACACTGCAGCTGTTCAAGGCATCCCAACGGGAGCGCAAAAGTGACACAACTTGGCTGCCTCCACTGCTATTTCCATGAGACCATCCCCAACCATAGGCTGATTTTCCTTCCTAGCGTTGAGGTTTGAGTTAGGCCTAGGGTTAGAGTTTTTTAACCAGAAAGCCCTGAGTTCCAAGAATACAGCAGCTGCAAAGGACTACCCAAGAAGAGCACAAAAGTACCACCACATGCCTGCCTCCACAGCTATTTCCTTGGGGACATCCCTAATTCCTGGCTGATTTGCCTTTCTCGTCGTCGGGTTGGGGTTAGGTAGGCCTTGTGCTAGGATTTTTAAAATCAGGAAGCCCAGACCTCCAGGCACACTGGAGCTGTGAAAGGCATCCAAAAGGGAGTGCAAAAGTGCCACAACATGGCTGCTTTCACAGCTTTTTCCTTAGGAAGAACCCTCATACCCGGCTGATTTACCTTCCTAGGGTTATTGTTAGGCTTGGGCCAAGGACTTTTAAAACCAGGAAGCCCTGGGCTCCAGGCACACTGCAGCTGTTCAAGGCATCCCAATGGGAGCGCAAAAGTGACACAACTTGGCTGCCTCCACTGCTATTTCCATGAGACCATCCCCAACCTTAGGCTGGTTTTCCTTCCTAGCGTTGAGTTTTGAGTTAGGCCTATGGTTAGTGTTGTTTTAACCTGAAAGCCCTGAGTTCCAAGAACACAGCAGCTGCGAAGGACCACCCAAGAAGAGCACAAAAGTACCACAACATGCCTGCCTCCACAGCTATTTCCTTGGGGACATCCCTAATTCCTGGCTGATTTGCCTTTCTCGTCGTCGGGTTGGGGTTAGGTAGGCCTTGTGCTAGGATTTTTAAAATCAGGAAGCCCAGACCTCCAGGCACACTGGAGCTGTGAAAGGCATCCAAAAGGGAGTGCAAAAGTGCCAGAACATGGCTGCTTTCACAGCTTTTTCCTTAGGAAGAACCCTAATACCCGGCTGATTTACCTTCCTAGGGTTACTGTTAGGCTTAGGCCTAGGACTTTTAAAACCAGGAAGCCCTGTGCTCCAGGCACACTGCAGCTGTTCAAGGCATCCCAACGGGAGCGCAAAAGTGACACAACTTGGCTGCCTCCACTGCTATTTCCATGAGACCATCCCCAACCATAGGCTGATTTTCCTTCCTAGCGTTGAGGTTTGAGTTAGGCCTAGGGTTAGAGTTTTTTAACCAGAAAGCCCTGAGTTCCAAGAGCACAGCAGCTGCGAAGGACTACCCAAGAAGAGCACAAAAGTACCACAACATGCCTGCCTCCACAGCTATTTCCTTGGGGACATCCCTAATTCCTGGCTGATTTGCCTTTCTCGTCGTCGGGTTGGGGTTAGGTAGGCCTTGTGCTAGGATTTTTAAAATCAGGAAGCCCAGACCTCCAGGCACACTGGAGCTGTGAATGGCATCCAAAAGGGAGTGCAAAAGTGCCACAACATGGCTGCTTTCACAGCTTTTTCCTTAGGAAGAACCCTAATACCCGGCTGATTTACCTTCCTAGGGTTACTGTTAGGCTTGGGCCAAGGACTTTTAAAACCAGGAAGCCCTGGGCTCCAGGAACACTGCAGCTGTTCAAGGCATCCCAACGGGAGTGCAAAAGTGACACAACTTGGCTGCCTCCACTGCTATTTCCATGAGACCATCCCCAGCCTTAGGCTGATTTTCCTTCCTAGCGTTGAGTTTTGAGTTAGGACTATGGTTAGTGTTCTTTTAACCTGAAAGCCCTGAGTTCCAAGAACACAGCAGCTGCGAAGGACCACCCAAGAAGAGCACAAAAGTACCACAACATGCCTGCCTCCACAGCTATTTCCTTGGGGACATCCCTAATTCCTGGCTGATTTGCCTTTCTCGTCGTCGGGTTGGGGTTAGGTAGGCCTTGTGCTAGGATTTTTAAAATCAGGAAGCCCAGACCTCCAGGCACACTGGAGCTGTGAATGGCATCCAAAAGGGAGTGCAAAAGTGCCACAACATGGCTGCTTTCACAGCTTTTTCCTTAGGAAGAACCCTAATACCCGGCTGATTTACCTTCCTAGGGTTACTGTTAGACTTAGGCCTAGGACTTTTAAAACCAGGAAGCCCTGTGCTCCAGGCACACTGCAGCTGTTCAAGGCATCCCAACGGGAGCGCAAAAGTGACACAACTTGGCTGCCTCCACTGCTATTTCCATGAGACCATCCCCAACCTTAGGCTGGTTTTCCTTCCTAGCGTTGAGTTTTGAGTTAGGCCTATGGTTAGTGTTCTTTTAACCTGAAAGCCCTGAGTTCCAAGAACACAGCAGCTGCGAAGGACTACCCAAGAAGAGCACAAAAGTACCACCACATGCCTGCCTCCACAGCTATTTCCTTGGGGACATCCCTAATTCCTGGCTGATTTGCCTTTCTCGTCGTCGGGTTGGGGTTAGGTAGGCCTTGTGCTAGGATTTTGAAAATCAGGAAGCACAGACCTCCAGGCACACTGGAGCTGTGAAAGGCATCCAAAAGGGAGTGCAAAAGTGCCACAACATGGCTGCTTTCACAGCTTTTTCCTTAGGAAGAACCCTAATACCCGGCTGATTTACCTTCCTAGGGTTACTCTTAGGCTTAGGCCTAGGACATTTAAAACCAGGAAGCCCTGTGCTCCAGGCACACTGCAGCTGTTCAAGGCATCCCAACGGGAGCGCAAAAGTGACACAACTTGGCTGCCTCCACTGCTATTTCCATGAGACCATCCCCAACCATAGGCTGGTTTTCCTTCCTAGCGTTGAGTTTTGAGTTAGGCCTAGGGTTAGAGTTTTTTAACCAGAAAGCCCTGAGTTCCAAGAACACAGCAGCTGCGAAGGACTACCCAAGAAGAGCACACAAGTACCACAACATGCCTGCCTCCCCAGCTATTTCCTTGGGGACATCCCTAATTCCTGGCTGATTTGCCTTTCTCGTCGTCGGGTTGGGGTTAGGTAGGCCTTGTGCTAGGATTTTTAAAATCAGGAAGCCCAGACCTCCAGGCACACTGGAGCTGTGAATGGCATCCAAAAGGGAGTGCAAAAGTGCCACAACATGGCTGCTTTCACAGCTTTTTCCTTAGGAAGAACCCTAATACCCGGCTGATTTACCTTCCTAGGGTTACTGTTAGGCTTGGGCCAAGGACTTTTAAAACCAGGAAGCCCTGGGCTCCAGGAACACTGCAGCTGTTCAAGGCATCCCAACGGGAGCGCAAAAGTGACACAACTTGGCTGCCTCCACTGCTATTTCCATGAGACCATCCCCAGCCTTAGGCTGATTTTCCTTCCAAGCGTTGAGGTTTGAGTTAGGCCTAGGGTTAGAGTTTTTTAACCAGAAAGCCCTGAGTTCCAAGAACACAGCAGCTGCGAAGGACTACCCAAGAAGAGCACAAAAGTACCACAACATGCCTGCCTCCACAGCTATTTCCTTGGGGACATCCCTAATTCCTGGCTGATTTGCCTTTCTCGTCGTCGGGTTGGGGTTAGGTAGGCCTTGTGCTAGGATTTTGAAAATCAGAAAGCCCAGACCTCCAGGCACACTGGAGCTGTGAAAGGCATCCAAAAGGGAGTGCAAAAGTGCCACAACATGGCTGCTTTCACAGCTTTTTCCTTAGGAAGAACCCTAATACCCGGCTGATTTACCTTCCTAGGGTTACTGTTAGGCTTGGGCCAAGGACTTTGAAAACCAGGAAGACCTGTGCTCCAGGCACACTGCAGCTGTTCAAGGCATCCCAAGGGGAGCGCAAAAGTGACACAACTTGGCTGCCTCCACTGCTATTTCCATGAGACCATCCCCAACCTTAGGCTGATTTTCCTTCCTAGCGTTGAGTTTTGAGTTAGGACTATGGTTAGTGTTCTTTTAACCTGAAAGCCCTGAGTTCCAAGAACACAGCAGCTGCGAAGGACCACCCAAGAAGAGCACAAAAGTAACACAACATGCCTGCCTCCACAGCTATTTCCTTGGGGACATCCCTAATTCCTGGCTGATTTGCCTTTCTCGTCGTCGGGTTGGGGTTAGGTAGGCCTTGTGCTAGGATTTTTAAAATCAGGAAGCCCAGACCTCCAGGCACACTGGAGCTGTGAATGGCATCCAAAAGGGAGTGCAAAAGTGCCACAACATGGCTGCTTTCACAGCTTTTTCCTTAGGAAGAACCCTAATACCCGGCTGATTTACCTTCCTAGGGTTACTGTTAGACTTAGGCCTAGGACTTTTAAAACCAGGAAGCCCTGTGCTCCAGGCACACTGCAGCTGTTCAAGGCATCCCAACGGGAGCGCAAAAGTGACACAACTTGGCTGCCTCCACTGCTATTTCCATGAGACCATCCCCAACCTTAGGCTGGTTTTCCTTCCTAGCGTTTAGTTTTGAGTTAGGCCTATGGTTAGTGTTCTTTTAACCTGAAAGCCCTGAGTTCCAAGAACACAGCAGCTGCGAAGGACTACCCAAGAAGAGCACAAAAGTACCACCACATGCCTGCCTCCACAGCTATTTCCTTGGGGACATCCCTAATTCCTGGCTGATTTGCCTTTCTCGTCGTCGGGTTGGGGTTAGGTAGGCCTTGTGCTAGGATTTTTAAAATCAGGAAGCACAGACCTCCAGGCACACTGGAGCTGTGAAAGGCATCCAAAAGGGAGTGCAAAAGTGCCACAACATGGCTGCTTTCACAGCTTTTTCCTTAGGAAGAACCCTAATACCCGGCTGATTTACCTTCCTAGGGTTACTCTTAGGCTTAGGCCTAGGACATTTAAAACCAGGAAGCCCTGTGCTCCAGGCACACTGCAGCTGTTCAAGGCAATCCCAACGGGAGCGCAAAAGTGACACAACTTGGCTGCCTCCACTGCTATTTCCATGAGACCATCCCCAACCATAGGCTGGTTTTCCTTCCTAGCGTTGAGTTTTGAGTTAGGCCTAGGGTTAGAGTTTTTTAACCAGAAAGCCCTGAGTTCCAAGAACACAGCAGCTGCGAAGGACTACCCAAGAAGAGCACACAAGTACCACAACATGCCTGCCTCCCCAGCTATTTCCTTGGGGACATCCCTAATTCCTGGCTGATTTGCCTTTCTCGTCGTCGGGTTGGGGTTAGGTAGGCCTTGTGCTAGGATTTTTAAAATCAGGAAGCCCAGACCTCCAGGCACACTGGAGCTGTGAATGGCATCCAAAAGGGAGTGCAAAAGTGCCACAACATGGCTGCTTTCACAGCTTTTTCCTTAGGAAGAACCCTAATACCCGGCTGATTTACCTTCCTAGGGTTACTGTTAGGCTTGGGCCAAGGACTTTTAAAACCAGGAAGCCCTGGGCTCCAGGAACACTGCAGCTGTTCAAGGCATCCCAACGGGAGCGCAAAAGTGACACAACTTGGCTGCCTCCACTGCTATTTCCATGAGACCATCCCCAGCCTTAGGCTGATTTTCCTTCCTAGCGTTGAGGTTTGAGTTAGGCCTAGGGTTAGAGTTTTTTAACCAGAAAGCCCTGAGTTCCAAGAACACAGCAGCTGCGAAGGACTACCCAAGAAGAGCACAAAAGTACCACAACATGCCTGCCTCCACAGCTATTTCCTTGGGGACATCCCTAATTCCTGGCTGATTTGCCTTTCTCGTCGTCGGGTTGGGGTTAGGTAGGCCTTGTGCTAGGATTTTGAAAATCAGAAAGCCCAGACCTCCAGGCACACTGGAGCTGTGAAAGGCATCCAAAAGGCAGTGCAAAAGTGCCACAACATGGCTGCTTTCACAGCTTTTTCCTTAGGAAGAACCCTAATACCCGGCTGATTTACCTTCCTAGGGTTACTGTTAGGCTTAGGCCTAGGACATTTAAAACCAGGAAGCCCTGTGCTCCAGGCACACTGCAGCTGTTCAAGGCATCCCAACGGGAGCGCAAAAGTGACACAACTTGGCTGCCTCCACTGCTATTTCCATGAGACCATCCCCAACCATAGGCTGATTTTCCTTCCTAGCATTGAGTTTTGAGTTAGGCCTAGGGTTAGAGTTTTTTAACCAGAAAGCCCTGAGTTCCAAGAATACAGCAGCTGCGAAGGACTACCCAAGAAGAGCACAAAAGTACCACCACATGCCTGCCTCCACAGCTATTTCCTTGGGGACATCCCTAATTCCTGGCTGATTTGCCTTTCTCGTCGTCGGGTTGGGGTTAGGTAGGCCTTGTGCTAGGATTTTTAAAATCAGGAAGCCCAGACCTCCAGGCACACTGGAGCTGTGAAAGGCATCCAAAAGGGAGTGCAAAAGTGCCACAACATGGCTGCTTTCACAGCTTTTTCCTTAGGAAGAACCCTAATACCCGGCTGATTTACCTTCCTAGGGTTACTGTTAGGCTTGGGCCAAGGACTTTTAAAACCAGGAAGCCCTGTGCTCCAGGCACACTGCAGCTGTTCAAGGCATCCCAACGGGAGCGCAAAAGTGACACAACTTGGCTGCCTCCACTGCTATTTCCATGAGACCATCCCCAACCTTAGGCTGATTTTCCTTCCTAGCGTTGAGTTTTGAGTTAGGCCTATGGTTAGTGTTCTTTTAACCTGAAAGCCCTGAGTTCCAAGAACACAGCAGCTGCGAAGGACCACCCAAGAAGAGCACAAAAGTACCACAACATGCCTGCCTCCACAGCTATTTCCTTGGGGACATCCCTAATTCCTGGCTGATTTGCCTTTCTCGTCGTCGGGTTGGGGTTAGGTAGGCCTTGTGCTAGGATTTTTAAAATCAGGAAGCCCAGACCTCCAGGCACACTGGAGCTGTGAATGGCATCCAAAAGGGAGTGCAAAAGTGCCACAACATGGCTGCTTTCACAGCTTTTTCCTTAGGAAGAACCCTAATACCCGGCTGATTTACCTTCCTAGGGTTACTGTTAGACTTAGGCCTAGGACTTTTAAAACCAGGAAGCCCTGTGCTCCAGGCACACTGCAGCTGTTCAAGGCATCCCACGGGAGTGCAAAAGTGTCACAACTTGGCTGCCTCCACTGCTATTTCCATGAGACCATCCCCAGCCTTAGGCTGATTTTCCTTCCTAGCGTTGAGGTTTGAGTTAGGCCTAGGGTTAGAGTTTTTAACCAGAAAGCCCTGAGTTCCAAGAAGACAGCAGCTGCGAAGGACTACCCAAGAAGAGCACAAAAGTACCACAACATGCCTGCCTCCACAGCTATTTCCTTGGGGACATCCCTAATTCCTGGCTGATTTTGCCTTTCTCGTCGTCGGGTTGGGGTTAGGTAGGCCTTGTGCTAGGATTTTGAAAATCAGGAAGCCCAGACCTCCAGGCACACTGGAGCTGTGAAACGCATCCAAAAGGCAGTGCAAAAGTGCCACAACATGGCTGCTTTCACAGCTTTTTCCTTAGGAAGAACCCTAATACCCGGCTGATTTACCTTCCTAGGGTTACTGTTAGGCTTAGGCCTAGGACATTTAAAACCAGGAAGCCCTGTGCTCCAGGCACACTGCAGCTGTTCAAGGCATCCCAACGGGAGCGCAAAAGTGACACAACTTGGCTGCCTCCACTGCTATTTCCATGAGACCATCCCCAACCATAGGCTGATTTTTCCTTCCTAGCATTGAGTTTTGAGTTAGGCCTAGGGTTAGAGTTTTTTAACCAGAAAGCCCTGAGTTCCAAGAATACAGCAGCTGCGAAGGACTACCCAAGAAGAGCACAAAAGTACCACCACATGCCTGCCTCCACAGCTATTTCCTTGGGGACATCCCTAATTCCTGGCTGATTTGCCTTTCTCGTCGTCGGGTTGGGGTTAGGTAGGCCTTGTGCTAGGATTTTAAAAATCAGAAGCACAGACCTCCAGGCACACTGGAGCTGGAAAGGCATCCAAAAGGGGAGTGCAAAAGTGCCACAACATGGCTGCTTTCACAGCTTTTTCCTTAGGAAGAACCCTAATACCCGGCTGATTTACCTTCCTAGGGTTACTGTTAGGCTTGGGCCAAGGACTTTTAAAACCAGGAAGCCCTGTGCTCCAGGCACACTGCAGCTGTTCAAGGCATCCCAACGGGAGCGCAAAAGTGACACAACTTGGCTGCCATCCACTGCTATTTCCATGAGACATCCCCCAACCTTAGGCTGATTTTCCTTCCTAGCGTTGAGTTTTGAGTTAGGCCTATGGTTAGTGTTCTTTTAACCTGAAAGCCCTGAGTTCCAAGAGCACAGCAGCTGCGAAGGACCACCCAAGAAGAGCACAAAAGTACCACAACATGCCTGCCTCCACAGCTATTTCCTTGGGGACATCCCTAATTCCTGGCTGATTTGCCTTTCTCGTCGTCGGGTTGGGGTTAGGTAGGACTTGTGGTAGGATTTTTAAAATCAGGAAGCCCAGACCTCCAGGCACACTGGAGCTGTGAATGGCATCCAAAAGGGAGTGCAAAAGTGCCACAACATGGCTGCTTTCACAGCTTTTTCCTTAGGAAGAACCCTAATACCCGGATGATTTACCTTCCTAGGGTTACTCTTAGGTTTCGGCCAAGGACTTTTAAAACCAGGAAGCCCTGTGCTCCAGGCACACTGCAGCTGTTCAAGGCATCCCAACGGGAGCGCAAAAGTGACACAACTTGGCTGCCTCCACTGCTATTTCCATGAGACCATCCCCAACCTTAGGCTGGTTTTCCTTCCTAGCGTTGAGTTTTGAGTTGGCCTATGGTTAGTGTTCTTTTAACCTGAAAGCACTGAGTTCCAAGAACACAGCAGCTGCGAAGGACTACCCAAGAAGAGCACAAAAGTACCACCACATGCCTGCCTCCACAGCTATTTCCTTGGGGACATCCCTAATTCCTGGCTGATTTGCCTTTCTCGTCGTCGGGTTGGGGTTAGGTAGGCCTTGTGCTAGGATTTTGAAAATCAGGAAGCCCAGACCTCCAGGCACACTGGAGCTGTGAAACGCATCCAAAAGGCAGTGCAAAAGTGCCACAACATGGCTGCTTTCACAGCTTTTTCCTTAGGAAGAACCCTAATACCCGGCTGATTTACCTTCCTAGGGTTACTGTTAGGCTTAGGCCTAGGACATTTAAAACCAGGAAGCCCTGTGCTCCAGGCACACTGCAGCTGTTCAAGGCATCCCAACGGGAGCGCAAAAGTGACACAACTTGGCTGCCTCCACTGCTATTTCCATGAGACCATCCCCAACCATAGGCTGATTTTCCTTCCTAGCATTGAGTTTTGAGTTAGGCCTAGGGTTAGAGTTTTTTAAGCAGAAAGCCCTGAGTTCCAAGAACACAGCAGCTGCGAAGGACTACCCAAGAAGAGCACAAAAGTACCACAACATGCCTGCCTCCACAGCTATTTCCTTGGGGACATCCCTAATTCCTGGCTGATTTGCCTTTCTCGTCGTCGGGTTGGGGTTAGGTAGGCCTTGTGCTAGGATTTTTAAAATCAGGAAGCCCAGACCTCCAGGCACACTGGAGCTGTGAAAGGCATCCAAAAGGCAGTGCAAAAGTGCCACAACATGGCTGCTTTCACAGCTTTTTCCTTAGGAAGAACCCTAATACCCGGCTGATTTACCTTCCTAGGGTTACTGTTAGGCTTAGGCCTAGGACATTTAAAACAGGAAGCCCTGTGCTCCAGGCACACTGCAGCTGTTCAAGGCATCCCAACGGGAGCGCAAAAGTGACACAACTTGGCTGCCTCCACTGCTATTTCCATGAGACCATCCCCAACCATAGGCTGATTTTCCTTCCTAGCATTGAGTTTGAGTTAGGCCTAGGGTTAGAGTTTTTTAACCAGAAAGCCCTGAGTTCCAAGAATACAGCAGCTGCGAAGGACTACCCAAGAAGAGCACAAAAGTACCACCACATGCCTGCCTCCACAGCTATTTCCTTGGGGACATCCCTAATTCCTGGCTGATTTGCCTTTCTCGTCGTCGGGTTGGGGTTAGGTAGGCCTTGTGCTAGGATTTTAAAAATCAGGAAGCACAGACCTCAGGCACACTGGAGCTGTGAAAGGCATCCAAAAGGGAGTGCAAAAGTGCCACAACATGGCTGCTTTCACAGCTTTTTCCTTAGGAAGAACCCTAATACCCGGCTGATTTACCTTCCTAGGGTTACTGTTAGGCTTGGGCCAAGGACTTTTAAAACCAGGAAGCCCTGTGCTCCAGGCACACTGCAGCTGTTCAAGGCATCCCAACGGGAGCGCAAAAGTGACACAACTTGGCTGCCTCCACTGCTATTTCCATGAGACCATCCCCAACCTTAGGCTGATTTTCCTTCCTAGCGTTGAGTTTTGAGTTAGGCCTAGGGTTAGTGTTCTTTTAACCTGAAAGCCTGAGTTCCAAGAACACAGCAGCTGCGAAGGACCACCCAAGAAGAGCACAAAAGTACCACAACATGCCTGCCTCCACAGCTATTTCCTTGGGGACATCCCTAATTCCTGGCTGATTTGCCTTTCTCGTCGTCGGGTTGGGGTTAGGTAGGCCTTGTGCTAGGATTTTTAAAATCAGGAAGCCCAGACCTCCAGGCACACTGGAGCTGTGAATGGCATCCAAAAGGGAGTGCAAAAGTGCCACAACATGGCTGCTTTCACAGCTTTTTCCTTAGGAAGAACCCTAATACCCGGATGATTTACCTTCCTAGGGTTACTCTTAGGCTTGGGCCAAGGACTTTTAAAACCAGGAAGCCCTGTGCTCCAGGCACACTGCAGCTGTTCAAGGCATCCCAACGGGAGCGCAAAAGTGACACAACTTGGCTGCCTCCACTGCTATTTCCATGAGACCATCCCCAACCTTAGGCTGGTTTTCCTTCCTAGCGTTGAGTTTTGAGTTGGGCCTATGGTTAGTGTTCTTTTAACCTGAAAGCCCTGAGTTCCAAGAACACAGCAGCTGCGAAGGACTACCCAAGAAGAGCACAAAAGACCACCACATGCCTGCCTCCACAGCTATTTCCTTGGGGACATCCCTAATTCCTGGCTGATTTGCCTTTCTCGTCGTCGGGTTGGGGTTAGGTAGGCCTTGTGCTAGGATTTTTAAAATCAGGAAGCACAGACCACAAGGCACACTGGAGCTGTGAAAGGCATCCAAAAGGGAGTGCAAAAGTGCCACAACATGGCTGCTTTCACAGCTTTTTCCTTAGGAAGAACCCTAATACCTGGCTGATTTACCTTCCTAGGGTTACCCTTAGGCTTAGGCCTAGGGACATTTAAAACCAGGAAGCCCTGTGCTCCAGGCACACTGCAGCTGTTCAAGGCATCCCAACGGGAGCGCAAAAAGTGACACAACTTGGCTGCCTCCACTGCTATTTCCATGAGACCATCCGCAACCATAGGCTGATTTTCCTTCCTAGCGTTGAGGTTTGAGTTAGGCCTAGGGTTAGAGTTTTTAACCAGAAAGCCCTGAGTTCCAAGAATACAGCAGCTGCGAAGGACTACCCAAGAAGAGCACAAAAGTACCACCACATGCCTGCCTCCACAGCTATTTCCTTGGGGACATCCCTAATTCCTGGCTGATTTGCCTTTCTCGTCGTCGGGTTGGGGTTAGGTAGGCCTTGTGCTAGGATTTTTAAAATCAGGAAGCCCAGACCTCCAGGCACACTGGAGCTGTGAAAGGCATCCAAAAGGGAGTGCAAAAGTGCCAGAACATGGCTGCTTTCACAGCTTTTTCCTTAGGAAGAACCCTAATACCCGGCTGATTTACCTTCCTAGGGTTACTGTTAGGCTTAGGCCTAGGACTTTTAAAAACAGGAAGCCCTGTGCTCCAGGCACACTGCAGCTGTTCAAGGCATCCCAACGGGAGCGCAAAAGTGACACAACTTGGCTGCCTCCACTGCTATTTCCATGAGACCATCCCCAACCATAGGCTGATTTTCCTTCCTAGCGTTGAGGTTTGAGTTAGGCCTAGGGTTAGAGTTTTTTAACCAGAAAGCCCTGAGTTCCAAGAAGACAGCAGCTGCGAAGGACTACCCAAGAAGAGCACAAAAGTACCACAACATGCCTGCCTCCACAGCTATTTCCTTGGGGACATCCCTAATTCCTGGCTGATTTTGCCTTTCTCGTCGTCGGGTTGGGGTTAGGTAGGCCTTGTGCTAGGATTTTAAAATCAGGAAGCCCAGACCTCCAGGCACACTGGAGCTGTGAATGGCATCCAAAAGGGAGTGCAAAAGTGCCACAACATGGCTGCTTTCACAGCTTTTTCCTTAGGAAGAACCCTAATACCCGGCTGATTTACCTTCCTAGGGTTACTGTTAGGCTTGGGCCAAGGACTTTTAAAACCAGGAAGCCCTGGCTCCAGGAACACTGCAGCTGTTCAAGGCATCCCAACGGGAGTGCAAAAGTGACACAACTTGGCTGCCTCCACTGCTATTTCCATGAGACCATCCCCAACCATAGGCTGATTTTCCTTCCTAGCATTGAGGTTTGAGTTAGGCCTAGGGTTAGAGTTTTTTAACCAGAAAGCCCTGAGTTCCAAGAACACAGCAGCTGCGAAGGACTACCCAAGAAGAGCACAAAAGTACCACAACATGCCTGCCTCCACAGCTATTTCCTTGGGGACATCCCTAATTCCTGGCTGATTTGCCTTTCTCGTCGTCGGGTTTCGGTTAGGTAGGCCTTGTGCAAGGATTTTTAAAATCAGGAAGCCCAGACCTCCAGGCACACTGGAGCTGTGAAAGGCATCCAAAAGGGAGTGCAAAAGTGCCACAACATGGCTGCTTTCACAGCTTTTTCCTTAGGAAGAACCCTAATACCCGGCTGATTTACCTTCCTAGGGTTACTGTTAGGCTTGGGCCAAGGACTTTGAAAACCAGGAAGCCCTGTGCTCCAGGCACACTGCAGCTGTTCAAGGCATCCCAATGGGAGCGCAAAAGTGACACAACTTGGCTGCCTCCACTGCGATTTCCATGAGACCATCCCCAACCTTAGGCTGGTTTTCCTTCCTCGCGTTGAGTTTTGAGTTAGGCCTATGGTTAGTGTTCTTTTAACCTGAAAGCCCTGAGTTCCAAGAACACAGCAGCTGCGAAGGACTACCCAAGAAGAGCACAAAAGTACCACCACATGCCTGCCTCCACAGCTATTTCCTTGGGGACATCCCTAATTCCTGCTGATTTGCCTTTCTCGTCGTCGGGTTGGGGTTAGGTAGGGCCTTGTGCTAGGATTTTTAAAATCAGGAAGCCCAGACCTCCAGGCACACTGGAGCTGTGAAAGGCATCCAAAAGGGGGTGCAAAAGTGCCACAACATGGCTGCTTTCACAGCTTTTTCCTTAGGAAGAACCCTAATACCCGGCTGATTTACCTTCCTAGGGTTACTGTTAGGCTTGGGCCAAGGACTTTGAAAACCAGGAAGCCCTGTGCTCCAGGCACACTGCAGCTGTTCAAGGCATCCCAACGGGAGTGCAAAAAGTGACACCACTTGGCTGCCTCCACTGCTATTTCCATGAGACCATCCCCAACCATAGGCTGATTTTCCTTCCTAGCGTTGAGGTTTGAGTTAGGCTAGGGTTAGAGTTTTTTAACCAGAAAGCCCTGAGTTCCAAGAACACAGCAGCTGCGAAGGACTACCCAAGAAGAGCACAAAAGTACCACAACATGCCAGCCTCCACAGCTATTTCCTTGGGGACATCCCTAATTCCTGGCTGATTTGCCTTTCTCATAGTCGGGTTGGGTTTAGGTAGGCCTTGTGCTAGGATTTTTAAAATCAGGAAGCCCAGACCTTCAGGCACACTGGAGCTGTGAAAGGCATCCAAAAGGGAGTGCAAAAGTGCCACAACATGGCTGCTTTCACAGCTTTTTCCTTACGAAGAACCCTAATATCCGGCTGATTTACCTTCCTAGGGTTACTGTTAGGCTTGGGCCAAGGACTTTGAAAACCAGGAAGACCTGTGCTCCAGGCACACTGCAGCTGTTCAAGGCATCCCAAGGGGAGCGCAAAAGTGACACAACTTGGCTGCCTCCACTGCTATTTCCATGAGACCATCCCCAACCATAGGCTGATTTTCCTTCCTAGCGTTGAGTTTTGAGTTAGGCCTAGGGTTAGTGTTCTTTTTACCTGAAAGCCCTGAGTTCCAAGAACACAGCAGCTGCGAAGGACTACCCAAGAAGAGCACAAAAGTACCACAACATGCCTGCCTCCACAGCTATTTCCTTGGGGACATCCCTAATTCCTGGCTGATTTGCCTTTCTCGTCGTCGGGTTGGGGTTAGGTAGGCCTTGTGCTAGGATTTTTAAAATCAGGAAGCCCAGACCTCCAGGCACACTGGAGCTGTGAAAGGCATCCAAAGAGAGTGCAAAAGTGCCACAACATGGCTGCTTTCACAGCTTTTTCCTTAGGAAGAACCCTCATACCCGGCTGATTTACCTTCCTAGGGTTACTGTTAGGCTTGGGCCAAGGACTTTTAAAACCAGGAAGCCCTGTGCTCCAGGCACACTGCAGCTGTTCAAGGCATCCCAAGGGGAGCGCAAAAGTGACACAACTTGGCTGCCTCCACTGCTATTTCCATGAGACCATCCCCAACCTTAGCTGGTTTTTCTTCCTAGCGTTGAGTTTTGAGTTAGGCCTATGGTTAGTGTTCTTTTAACCTGAAAGCCCTGAGTTCCAAGAACACAGCAGCTGCGAAGGACTACCCAAGAAGAGCACAAAAGTACCACAACATGCCTGCCTCCACAGCTATTTCCTTGGGGACATCCCTAATTCTGGCTGATTTGCCTTTCTCGTCGTCGGGTTGGGGTTAGGTAGGCCTTGTGCTAGGATTTTTAAAATCAGGAAGCCAGACCTCCAGGCACACTGGAGCTGTGAAAGGCATCCAAAAGGGAGTGCAAAAGTGTCACAACATGGCTGCTTTCACAGCCTTTTTCTTGGCACCATCCCTATACCTATGCTGGTTTATCTGCCTAGGGTTAGGGTTAGGGTTCAGCCTAGGGCTAGGATTTTTTGAACCAGGAAGCCCTGAGTTCCAGGCTTACTGTAGCTGCCAAAGGCATCCCAAAGGGAGCGCAGAAGTGCCACAACATGGCTGCTTTCACAGCTTTTTCCTAAGGAAGAACACTAATACCCGGCTGATTTACCTTCCTAGGGTTACTGTTAGGCTTGGGCAAAGGACTTTTAAAACCAGGAAGCCCTGTGCTCCAGGCACACTGCAGCTGTTCAAGGCATCCCAACGGGAGTGCAAAAGTGACACAACTTGGCTGCCTCCACTGCTATTTCCATGAGACCATCCCGAATCATAGGCTGGTTTTCCTTCCTAGCGTTGAGGTTTGAGTTAGGCCTAGGGTTAGTGTTCTTTTAACCTGAGAGCCCTGAGTTCCAAGAACACAGCAGCTGCGAAGGACTACCCAAGAAGAGCACAAAAGTACCACCACATGCCTGCCTCCACAGCTATTTCCTTGGGACATCCCTAATTCCTGGCTGATTTGCCTTTCTCGTCATCTGGTTGGGGTTAGGTAGGCCTTGTGCTAGGATTTTTAAAATCAGGAAGCCCAGACCTTCAGGCACACTGGAGCTGTGAAAGGCATCCAAAAGGGAGTGCAAAAGTGCCACAACATGGCTGCTTTCACAGCTTTTTCCTTAGGAAGAACCCTCATACCCGGCTGATTTACCTTCCTAGGGTTACTGTTAGCTTGGGCTTAGGACTTTAAAACCAGGAAGCCCTGTGCTCCAGGCACACTGCAGCTGTTCAAGGCATCCCAACGGGAGCGCAAAAGTGACACAACTTGGCTGCCTCCTCTGCTATTTCCATGAGACCATCCCCAACCATAGCCTGATTTTCCTTCCTAGCGTTGAGGTTTGAGTTAGGCCTAGGGTTAGAGATTTTTAACCAGAAAGCCCTGAGTTCAAAGAACACAGCAGCTGCGAAGGACTACCCAAGAAGAGCACAAAAGTACCACAACATGCCTGCCTCCACAGCTATTTCCTTGGGGACATCCCTAATTCCTGGCTGATTTGCCTTTCTCAGTCATCGGGTTGGGGTTAGGTAGGCCTAGTGCTAGGATTTTTAAAATCAGGAAGCCCAGACCTCCAGGCACACTGGAGCTGTGAAAGGCATCCAAAGAGAGTGCAAAAGTGCCACAACATGGCTGCTTTCACAGCTTTTTCCTTAGGAAGAACCCTAATACCCGGCTGATTTACCTTCCTAGGGTTACTGTTAGGCTTGGGCCAAGGACTTTTAAAACCAGGAAGCCCTGTGCTCCAGGCACACTGCAGCTGTTCAAGGCATCCCAACGGGAGCGCAAAAGTGACACAAACTTGGCTGCCTCCACTGCTATTTCCATGAGACCATCCCCAACCGTAGGCTGGTTTTTCTTCCTAGCGTTGAGTTTTGAGTTAGGCCTATGGTTACTGTTCTTTTAACCTGAAAGCCCTGAGTTCCAAGAACACAGCAGCTGCGAAGGACTACCCAAGAAGAGCACAAAAGTACCACCACATGCCTGCCTCCACAGCTATTTCCTTGGGGACATCCCTAATTCCTGGCTGATTTGCCTTTCTCGTCGTCGGGTTGGGGTTAGGTAGGCCTTGTGCTAGGATTTTTAAAATCAGGAAGCCCAGACCTCCAGGCACACTGGAGCTGTGAAAGGCATCCAAAAGGGGGTGCAAAAGTGCCACAACATGGCTGCTTTCACAGCTTTTTCCTTAGGAAGAACCCTAATACCCGGCTGATTTACCTTCCTAGGGTTACTGTTAGGCTTGGGCCAAGACTTTGAAAACCAGGAAGCCCTGTGCTCCAGGCACACTGCAGCTGTTCAAGGCATCCCAACGGGAGTGCAAAAGTGACACCACTTGGCTGCCTCCACTGCTATTTCCATGAGACCATCCCGAACCATAGGCTGATTTTCCTTCCTAGCGTTGAGTTTGAGTTAGGCCTAGGGTTAGAGGTTTTTTAACCAGAAAGCCCTGAGTTCCAAGAACACAGCAGCTGCGAAGGACTACCCAAGAAGAGCACAAAAGTACCACAACATGCCAGCCTCAACAGCTATTTCCTTGGGGACATCCCTAATTCCTGGCTGATTTGCCTTTCTCATAGTCGGGTTGGGTTTAGGTAGGCCTTGTGCTAGGATTTTTAAAATCAGGAAGCCCAGACCTTCAGGCACACTGGAGCTGTGAAAGGCATCCAAAAGGGAGTGCAAAAGTGCCACAACATGGCTGCTTTCACAGCTTTTTCCTTACGAAGAACCCTAGATATCCGGCTGATTTACCTTCCTAGGGTTACTGTTAGGCTTGGGCCAAGGACTTTGAAAACCAGGAAGACCTGTGCTCCAGGCACACTGCAGCTGTTCAAGGCATCCCAACGGGAGCACAAAAGTGACACAACTTGGCTGCCTCCACTGCTATTTCCATGAGACCATCCCCAACCTTAGGCTGGTTTTCCTTCCTAGCGTTGAGTTTTGAGTTAGGCCTATGGTTTGTGTTCTTTTAACCTGAAAGCCCTGAGTTCCAAGAACACAGCAGCTGCGAAGGACCACCCAAGAAGAGCACAAAAGTACCACAACATGCCTGCCTCCACAGCTATTTCCTTGGGGACATCCCTAATTCCTGGCTGATTTGCCTTTCTCGTCGTCGGGTTGGGGTTAGGTAGGCCTTGTGCTAGGATTTTTAAAATCAGGAAGCCCAGACCTCCAGGCACACTGGAGCTGTGAATGGCATCCCAAAAGGGAGTGCAAAAGTGCCACAACATGGCTGCTTTCACAGCTTTTTCCTTAGGAAGAACCCTAATACCCGGCTGATTTACCTTCCTAGGGTTACTGTTAGACTTAGGCCAAGGACTTTTAAAACCAGGAAGCCCTGTGCTCCAGGCACACTGCAGCTGTTCAAGGCATCCCAACGGGGAGTGCAAAAGTGACACATCTTGGCTGCCTCCACTGCTATTTCCATGAGACCATCCCCAAACTTAGGCTGGTTTTCCTTCCTAGCGTTGAGGTTTGAGTTAGGCCTATGGTTACTGTTCTTTTAACCTGAAAGCCCTGAGTTCCAAGAAGACAGCAGCTGCGAAGGACTACCCAAGAAGAGCACAAAAGTACCACCACATGCCTGCCTCCCACAGCTATTTCTTGGGGACATCCCTAATTCCTGGCTGATTTGCCTTTCTCGTCGTCTGGTTGGGGTTAGGTAGGCCTTGTGCTAGGATTTTTAAAATCAGGAAGCCCAGACCTCCAGGCACACTGGAGCTGTGAAAGACATCCAAAAGGGAGTGCAAAAGTGTCACAAAATGGCTGCTTTCACAGCCTTTTCCTTGGCACCATCCCTATACCTAGGCTGGTTTATCTGCCTAGGGTTAGGGTTAGGTTCAGCCTAGGGCTAGGATTTTTTGAACCAGGAAGCCCTGAGTTCCAGGCTTACTGTAGCTGCCAAAGGCATCCCAAAGGGAGCGCAGAAGTGCCACAACATGGCTGCTTTCACAGCTTTTTCCTTAGGAAGAACCCTAAAACCCGGCTGATTTACCTTCCTAGGGTTACTGTTAGGCTTGGGCCAAGGACTTTTAAAACCAGGAAGCCCTGTGCTCCAGGCACACTGCAGCTGTTCAAGGCATCCCAACGGGAGTGCAAAAGTGACACAACTTGGCTGCCTCCACTGCTATTTCCATGAGACCATCCCGAATCATAGGCTGGTTTTCCTTCCTAGCGTTGAGGTTTGAGTTAGCCTATGGTTAGTGTTCTTTTAACCTGAAAGCCCTGAGTTCCAAGAACACAGCAGCTGCGAAGGACTACCCAAGAAGAGCACAAAAGTACCACCACATGCCTGCCTCCACAGCTATTTCCTTGGGGACATCCCTAATTCCTGGCTGATTTGCCTTTCTCGTCGTCTGGTTGGTGTTAGGTAGGCCTTGTGCTAGGATTTTTAAAATCAGGAAGCCCAGACTCCAGGCACACTGGAGCTGTGAAAGGCATCCAAAAGGGAGTGCAAAAGTGTCACAACATGGCTGCTTTCACAGCTTTTTCCTTAGGAAGAACCCTCATACCCGGCTGATTTACCTTCCTAGGGTTACTGTTAGGCTTGGGCCAAGGACTTTTAAAACCAGGAAGCCTGTGCTCCAGGCACACTGCAGCTGTTCAAGGCATCCAAGGGGAGCACAAATGTGACACAACTTGGCTGCCTCCACTGCTATTTCCATGAGACCATCCCCAACCATAGGCTGATTTTCCTTCCTAGCGTTGAGGTTTGAGTTAGGCCTAGGGTTAGAGTTTTTTAACCAGAAAGCCCTGAGTTCCAAGAATACAGCAGCTGCGAAGGACTACCCAAGAAGAGCACAAAAGTACCACAACATGCCTGCCTCCACAGCTATTTCCTTGGGGACATCCCTAATTCCTGGCTGATTTGCCTTTCTCGTCGTCTGGTTGGGGTTAGGTAGGCCTTGTGCTAGGATTTTTAAAATCAGGAAGCCCAGACCTTCAGGCACACTGGAGCTGTGAAAGGCATCCAAAAGGGAGTGCAAAAGTGCCACAACATGGCTGCTTTCACAGCTTTTTCCTTAGGAAGAACCCTCATACCCGGCTGATTTACCTTCCTAGGGTTACTGTTAGGCTTGGGCTTAGGACTTTTAAAACCAGGAAGCCCTGTGCTCCAGGCACACTGCAGCTGTTCAAGGCATCCCAAGGGGAGCGCAAAAGTGACACAACTTGGCTGCCTCCACTGCTATTTCCATGAGACCATCCCAACCATAGGCTGATTTTCCTTCCTAGCGTTGAGTTTTGAGTTAGGCCTAGGGTTAGTGTTCTTTTAACCTGAAAGCCCTGAGTTCCAAGAACACAGCAGCTGCGAAGGACTACCCAAGAAGAGCACAAAAGTACCACAACATGCCTGCCTCCACAGCTATTTCCTTGGGGACATCCCTAATTCCTGGCTGATTTGCCTTTCTCGTCGTCGGGTTGGGGTTAGGTAGGCCTTGTGCTAGGATTTTTAAAATCAGGAAGCCCAGACCTCCAGGCACACTGGAGCTGTGAAAGGCATCCAAAGAGAGTGCAAAAGTGCCACAACATGGCTGCTTTCACAGCTTTTTCCTTAGGAAGAACCCTCATACCCGGCTGATTTACCTTCCTAGGGTTACTGTTAGGCTTGGGCCAAGGACTTTTAAAACCAGGAAGCCCTGTGCTCCAGGCACACTGCAGCTGTTCAAGGCATCCCAAGGGGAGCGCAAAAGTGACACAACTTGGCTGCCTCCACTGCTATTTCCATGAGACCATCCCCAACCTTAGGCTGGTTTTTCTTCCTAGCGTTGAGTTTTGAGTTAGGCCTATGGTTAGTGTTCTTTTAACCTGAAAGCCCTGAGTTCCAAGAACACAGCAGCTGCGAAGGACTACCCAAGAAGAGCACAAAAGTACCACAACATGCCTGCCTCCACAGCTATTTCCTTGGGGACATCCCTAATTCCTGGCTGATTTGCCTTTCTCGTCGTCGGGTTGGGGTTAGGTAGGCCTTGTGCTAGGATTTTTAAAATCAGGAAGCCCAGACCTCCAGGCACACTGGAGCTGTGAAAGGCATCCAAAAGGGAGTGCAAAAGTGTCACAACATGGCTGCTTTCACAGCCTTTTTCTTGGCACCATCCCTATACCTAGGCTGGTTTATCTGCCTAGGGTTAGGGTTAGGGTTCAGCCTAGGGCTAGGATTTTTTGACCAGGAAGCCCTGAGTTCCAGGCTTACTGTAGCTGCCAAAGGCATCCCAAAGGGAGCGCAGAAGTGCCACAACATGGCTGCTTTCTCACAGCTTTTTCCTAAGGAAGAACACTAATACCCGGCTGATTTACCTTCCTAGGGTTACTGTTAGGCTTGGGCAAAGGACTTTTAAAACCAGGAAGCCCTGTGCTCCAGGCACACTGCAGCTGTTCAAGGCATCCCAACGGAGTGCAAAAGTGACACAACTTGGCTGCCTCCACTGCTATTTCCATGAGACCATCCCGAATCATAGGCTGGTTTTCCTTCCTAGCGTTGAGGTTTGAGTTAGGCCTAGGGTTAGTGTTCTTTTAACCTGAGAGCCCTGAGTTCCAAGAACACAGCAGCTGCGAAGGACTACCCAAGAAGAGCACAAAAGTACCACCACATGCCTGCCTCCACAGCTATTTCCTTGGGGACATCCCTAATTCCTGGCTGATTTGCCTTTCTCGTCATCTGGTTGGGGTTAGGTAGGCCTTGTGCTAGGATTTTTAAAATCAGGAAGCCCAGACCTTCAGGCACACTGAGCTGTGAAAGGCATCCAAAAGGGAGTGCAAAAGTGCCACAACATGGCTGCTTTCACAGCTTTTTCCTTAGGAAGAACCCTCATACCCGGCTGATTTACCTTCCTAGGGTTACTGTTAGGCTTGGGCTTAGGACTTTTAAAACCAGGAAGCCCTGTGCTCCAGGCACACTGCAGCTGTTCAAGGCATCCCAACGGGAGCGCAAAAGTGACACAACTTGGCTGCCTCCTCTGCTATTTCCATGAGGACCATCCCCAACCATAGGCTGATTTTCCTTCCTAGCGTTGAGGTTTGAGTTAGGCCTAGGGTTAGAGTTTTTAACCAGAAAGCCCTGAGTTCAAAGAACACAGCAGCTGCGAAGGACTACCCAAGAAGAGCACAAAAGTACCACAACATGCCTGCCTCCACAGCTATTTCCTTGGGACATCCCTAATTCCTGGCTGATTTGCCTTTCTCGTCATCGGGTTGGGGTTAGGTAGGCCTAGTGCTAGGATTTTTAAAATCAGGAAGCCCAGACCTCCAGGCACACTGGAGCTGTGAAAGGCATCCAAAGAGAGTGCAAAAGTGCCACAACATGGCTGCTTTCACAGCTTTTTCCTTAGGAAGAACCCTAATACCCGGCTGATTTACCTTCCTAGGGTTACTGTTAGGCTTGGGCCAAGGACTTTTAAAACCAGGAAGCCTGTGCTCCAGGCACACTGCAGCTGTTCAAGGCATCCCAACGGGAGCGCAAAAGTGACACAACTTGGCTGCCTCCACTGCTATTTCCATGAGACCATCCCCAACCTTAGGCTGTTTTTCTTCCTAGCGTTGAGTTTTGAGTTAGGCCTATGGTTACTGTTCTTTTAACCTGAAAGCCCTGAGTTCCAAGAACACAGCAGCTGCGAAGGACTACCCAAGAAGAGCACAAAAGTACCACAACATGCCTGCCTCCACAGCTATTTCCTTGGGGACATCCCTAATTCCTGGCTGATTTGCCTTTCTCGTCGTCGGGTTGGGGTTAGGTAGGCCTTGTGCTAGGATTTTTAAAATCAGGAAGCCCAGACCTCCAGGCACACTGGAGCTGTGAAAGGCATCAAAAGGGAGTGCAAAAGTGCCACAACATGGCTGCTTTCACAGCTTTTTCCTTAGGAAGAACCCTCATACCCGGCTGATTTACCTTCCTAGGGTTACTGTTAGGCTTGGGCCAAGGACTTTTAAAACCAGGAAGCCCTGTGCTCCAGGCACACTGCAGCTGTTCAAGGCATCCCAAGGGGAGCGCAAAAGTGACACAACTTGGCTGCCTCCACTGCTATTTCCATGAGACCATCCCCAACCATAGGCTGATTTTCCTTCCTAGCATTGAGTTTTGAGTTAGGCCTATGGTTAGAGTTTTTTAACCAGAAAGCCCTGAGTTCCAAGAACACAGCAGCTGCGAAGGACCACCCAAGAAGAGCACAAAAGTACCACAACATGCCTGCCTCCACAGCTATTTCCTTGGGACATCCTAATTCCTGGCTGATTTGCCTTTCTCGTCGTCGGGTTGGGGTTAGGTAGGCCTTGTGCTAGGATTTTGAAAATCAGGAAGCCCAGACCTCCAGGCACACTGGAGCTGTGAAACGCATCCAAAAGGCAGTGCAAAAGTGCCACAACATGGCTGCTTTCACAGCTTTTTCCTTAGGAAGAACCCTAATACCCGGCTGATTTACCTTCCTAGGGTTACTGTTAGGCTTAGGCCTAGGACATTTAAAACCAGGAAGCCCTGTGCTCCAGGCACACTGCAGCTGTTCAAGGCATCCCAAGGGGAGCGCAAAGTGACACAACTTGGCTGCCTCCACTGCTATTTCCATGAGACCATCCCCAACCATAGGCTGATTTTCCTTCCTAGCATTGAGGTTTGAGTTAGGCTAGGGTTAGAGTTTTTTAACCAGAAAGCCCTGAGTTCCAAGAACACAGCAGCTGCGAAGGACTACCAAGAAGAGCACAAAAGTACCACAACATGCCTGCCTCCACAGCTATTTCCTTGGGGACATCCCTAATTCCTGGCTGATTTGCCTTTCTCGTCGTCGGGTTGGGGTTAGGTAGGCCTTGTGCTAGGATTTTGAAAATCAGGAAGCCCAGACCTCCAGGCACACTGGAGCTGTGAAACGCATCCAAAAGGCAGTGCAAAAGTGCCACAACATGGCTGCTTTCACAGCTTTTTCCTTAGGAAGAACCCTAATACCCGCTGATTTACCTTCCTAGGGTTACTGTTAGGCTTAGGCCTAGGACATTTAAAACCAGGAAGCCCTGTGCTCCAGGCACACTGCAGCTGTTCAAGGCATCCCAACGGGAGCGCAAAAGTGACACAACTTGGCTGCCTCCACTGCTATTTCCATGAGACCATCCCCAACCATAGGCTGATTTTCCTTCCTAGCATTGAGGTTTGAGTTAGGCCTAGGGTTAGAGTTTTTTAACCAGAAAGCCCTGAGTTCCAAGAACACAGCAGCTGCGAAGGACTACCCAAGAAGAGCACAAAAGTACCACCACATGCCTGCCTCCACAGCTATTTCCTTGGGGACATCCCTAATTCCTGGCTGATTTGCCTTTCTCGTCGTCGGGTTGGGGTTAGGTAGGCCTTGTGCTAGGATTTTAAAAATCAGGAAGCACAGACCTCCAGGCACACTGGAGCTGTGAAAGGCATCCAAAAGGGAGTGCAAAAGTGCCACAACATGGCTGCTTTCACAGCTTTTTCCTTAGGAAGAACCCTAATACCCGGCTGATTTACCTTCCTAGGGTTACTGTTAGGCTTGGGCCAAGGACTTTTAAAACCAGGAAGCCCTGTGCTCCAGGCACACTGCAGCTGTTCAAGGCATCCCAACGGGAGCGCAAAAGTGACACAACTTGGCTGCCTCCACTGCTATTTCCATGAGACCATCCCCAACCTTAGGCTGATTTTCCTTCCTAGCGTTGAGTTTTGAGTTAGGCCTAGGTTAGTGTTCTTTTAACCTGAAAGCCCTGAGTTCCAAGAACACAGCAGCTGCGAAGGACCACCCAAGAAGAGCACAAAAGTACCACAACATGCTGCCTCCACAGCTATTTCCTTGGGGACATCCCTAATTCCTGGCTGATTTGCCTTTCTCGTCGTCGGGTTGGGGTTAGGTAGGCCTTGTGCTAGGATTTTTAAATCAGGAAGCCCAGACCTCCAGGCACACTGGAGCTGTGAATGGCATCCAAAAGGGAGTGCAAAAAGTGCCACAACATGGCTGCTTTCACAGCTTTTTCCTTAGGAAGAACCCTAATACCCGGATGATTTACCTTCCTAGGGTTACTCTTAGCTTGGGCCAAGGACTTTTAAAACCAGGAAGCCCTGTGCTCCAGGCACACTGCAGCTGTTCAAGGCATCCCAACGGGAGCGCAAAAGTGACACAACTTGGCTGCCTCCACTGCTATTTCCATGAGACCATCCCCAACCTTAGGCTGGTTTTCCTTCCTAGCGTTGAGTTTTGAGTTGGGCCTATGGTTAGTGTTCTTTTAACCTGAAAGCCCTGAGTTCCAAGAACACAGCAGCTGCGAAGGACTACCCAAGAAGAGCACAAAAGACCACCACATGCCTGCCTCCACAGCTATTTCCTTGGGGACATCCCTAATTCCTGGCTGATTTGCCTTTCTCGTCGTCGGGTTGGGGTTAGGTAGGCCTTGTGCTAGGATTTTTAAAATCAGGAAGCACAGACCACAAGGCACACTGGAGCTGTGAAAGGCATCCAAAAGGGAGTGCAAAAGTGCCACAACATGGCTGCTTTCACAGCTTTTTCCTTAGGAAGAACCCTAATACCTGGCTGATTTACCTTCCTAGGGTTACCCTTAGGCTTAGCCTAGGACATATAAAACCAGGAAGCCCTGTGCTCCAGGCACACTGCAGCTGTTCAAGGCATCCCAACGGAGCGCAAAAGTGACACAACTTGGCTGCCTCCACTGCTATTTCCATGAGACCATCCCCAACCATAGGCTGATTTTCCTTCCTAGCGTTGAGGTTTGAGTTAGGCCTAGGGTTAGAGTTTTTAACCAGAAAGCCCTGAGTTCCAAGAATACAGCAGCTGCGAAGGACTACCCAAGAAGAGCACAAAAGTACCACCACATGCCTGCCTCCACAGCTATTTCCTTGGGGACATCCCTAATTCCTGGCTGATTTGCCTTTCTCGTCGTCGGGTTGGGTTAGGTAGGCCTTGTGCTAGGATTTTTAAAATCAGGAAGCCCAGACCTCCAGGCACACTGGAGCTGTGAAAGGCAACCAAAAGGGAGTGCAAAATTGCCACAACATGGCTGCTTTCACAGCTTTTTCCTTAGGAAGAACCCTCATACCCGGCTGATTTACCTTCCTAGGGTTATTGTTAGGCTTGGGCCAAGGACTTTTAGAACCAGGAAGCCCTGGGCTCCAGGCACACTGCAGCTGTTCAAGGCATCCCAATGGGAGCGCAAAAGTGACACAACTTGGCTGCCTCCACTGCTATTTCCATGAGACCATCCCCAACCTTAGGCTGGTTTTCCTTCCTAGCGTTGAGTTTTGAGTTAGGCCTATGTTAGTGTTCTTTTAACCTGAAAGCCCTGAGTTCCAAGAACACAGCAGCTGCGAAGGACCACCCAAGAAGAGCACAAAAGTACCACAACATGCCTGCCTCCACAGCTATTTCCTTGGGGACATCCCTAATTCCTGGCTGATTTGCCTTTCTCGTCGTCGGGTTGGGGTTAGGTAGGCCTTGTGCTAGGATTTTTAAAATCAGGAAGCCCAGACCTCCAGGCACACTGGAGCTGTGAAAGGCATCCAAAAGGGAGTGCAAAAGTGCCACAACATGGCTGCTTTCACAGCTTTTTCCTTAGGAAGAACCCTAATACCCGGCTGATTTACCTTCCTAGGGTTACTGTTAGGCTTAGGCCTAGGACTTTTAAAACCAGGAAGCCCTGTGCTCCAGGCACACTGCAGCTGTTCAAGGCATCCCAACGGGAGCGCAAAAGTGACACAACTTGGCTGCCTCCACTGCTATTTCCATGAGACCATCCCCAACCATAGGCTGATTTTCCTTCCTAGCGTTGAGGTTTGAGTTAGGCCTAGGGTTAGAGTTTTTTAACCAGAAAGCCCTGAGTTCCAAGAAGACAGCAGCTGCGAAGGACTACCCAAGAAGAGCACAAAAGTACCACAACATGCCTGCCTCCACAGCTATTTCCTTGGGGACATCCCTAATTCCTGGCTGATTTGCCTTTCTCGTCGTCGGGTTGGGGTTAGGTAGGCCTTGTGCTAGGATTTTAAAATCAGGAAGCCCAGACCTCCAGGCACACTGGAGCTGTGAATGGCATCCAAAAGGGAGTGCAAAAGTGCCACAACATGGCTGCTTTCACAGCTTTTTCCTTAGGAAGAACCCTAATACCCGGCTGATTTACCTTCCTAGGGTTACTGTTAGGCTTGGGCCAAGGACTTTTAAAACCAGGAAGCCCTGGGCTCCAGGAACACTGCAGCTGTTCAAGGCATCCCAACGGGAGTGCAAAAGTGACACAACTTGGCTGCCTCCACTGCTATTTCCATGAGACCATCCCCAACCATAGGCTGATTTTCCTTCCTAGCATTGAGGTTTGAGTTAGGCCTAGGGTTAGAGTTTTTTAAACCAGAAAGCCCTGAGTTCCAAGAACACAGCAGCTGCGAAGGACTACCAAGAAGAGCACAAAAGTACCACAACATGCCTGCCTCCACAGCTATTTCCTTGGGGACATCCCTAATTCCTGGCTGATTTGCCTTTCTCGTCGTCGGGTTTCGGTTAGGTAGGCCTTGTGCAAGGATTTTTAAAATCAGGAAGCACAGACCTCCAGGCACACTGGAGCTGTGAAAGGCATCCAAAAGGGAGTGCAAAAGTGCCACAACATGGCTGCTTTCACAGCTTTTTCCTTAGGAAGAACCCTAATACCCGGCTGATTTACCTTCCTAGGGTTACTGTTAGGCTTGGGCCAAGGACTTTTAAAACCAGGAAGCCCTGTGCTCCAGGCACACTGCAGCTGTTCAAGGCATCCCAACGGGAGCGCAAAAGTGACACAACTTGGCTGCCTCCACTGCTATTTCCATGAGACCATCCCCAACCTTAGGCTGATTTTCCTTCCTAGCGTTGAGTTTTGAGTTAGGCCTAGGGTTAGTGTTCTTTTAACCTGAAAGCCCTGAGTTCCAAGAACACAGCAGCTGCGAAGGACCACCCAAGAAGAGCACAAAAGTACCACAACATGCCTGCCTCCACAGCTATTTCCTTGGGGACATCCCTAATTCCTGGCTGATTTGCCTTTCTCGTCGTCGGGTTGGGGTTAGGTAGGCCTTGTGCTAGGATTTTTAAAATCAGGAAGCCCAGACCTCCAGGCACACTGGAGCTGTGAATGGCATCCAAAAGGGAGTGCAAAAGTGCCACAACATGGCTGCTTTCACAGCTTTTTCCTTAGGAAGAACCCTAATACCCGGATGATTTACCTTCCTAGGGTTACTCTTAGGCTTGGGCCAAGGACTTTTAAAACCAGGAAGCCCTGTGCTCCAGGCACACTGCAGCTGTTCAAGGCATCCCAACGGGAGCGCAAAAGTGACACAACTTGGCTGCCTCCACTGCTATTTCATGAGACCATCCCCAACCTTAGGCTGGTTTTCCTTCCTAGCGTTGAGTTTTGAGTTGGGCCTATGGTTAGTGTTCTTTTAACCTGAAAGCCCTGAGTTCCAAGAACACAGCAGCTGCGAAGGACTACCCAAGAAGAGCACAAAAGACCACCACATGCCTGCCTCCACAGCTATTTCCTTGGGGACATCCCTAATTCCTGGCTGATTTGCCTTTCTCGTCGTCGGGTTGGGGTTAGGTAGGCCTTGTGCTAGGATTTTTAAAATCAGGAAGCACAGACCACAAGGCACACTGGAGCTGTGAAAGGCATCCAAAAGGGAGTGCAAAAGTGCCACAACATGGCTGCTTTCACAGCTTTTTCCTTAGGAAGAACCCTAATACCTGGCTGATTTACCTTCCTAGGGTTACCCTTAGGCTTAGGCCTAGGACATTTAAAACCAGGAAGCCCTGTGCTCCAGGCACACTGCAGCTGTTCAAGGCATCCCAACGGGAGCGCAAAAGTGACACAACTTGGCTGCCTCCACTGCTATTTCCATGAGACCATCCCCAACCATAGGCTGATTTTCCTTCCTAGCGTTGAGGTTTGAGTTAGGCCTAGGGTTAGAGTTTTTAACCAGAAAGCCCTGAGTTCCAAGATACAGCAGCTGCGAAGGACTACCCAAGAAGAGCACAAAAGTACCACCACATGCCTGCCTCCACAGCTATTTCCTTGGGGACATCCCTAATTCCTGGCTGATTTGCCTTTCTCGTCGTCGGGTTGGGGTTAGGTAGGCCTTGTGCTAGGATTTTTAAAATCAGGAAGCCCAGACCTCCAGGCACACTGGAGCTGTGAAGGCAACCAAAAGGGAGTGCAAAATTGCCACAACATGGCTGCTTTCACAGCTTTTTCCTTAGGAAGAACCCTCATACCCGGCTGATTTACCTTCCTAGGGTTATTGTTAGGCTTGGGCCAAGGACTTTTAAAACCAGGAAGCCCTGGGCTCCAGGCACACTGCAGCTGTTCAAGGCATCCCAATGGGAGCGCAAAAGTGACACAACTTGGCTGCCTCCACTGCTATTTCCATGAGACCAA